>NC_134691.1:298311836-298611836 GCF_050947455.1 Rhinoderma darwinii | reverse complement strand
GGTCATTAATACAAGAAGTCAGTGACCGCTATATAGGAAGAAGGGGGAATATGAAAAATATGAAAAAAACGCACAACAGCAACGAGAAAACTATTATATTATAATAGTTCAGTTTCCGCTTGATCTGTATAACCATCTTGACAGTATAAGTGTCTTTCTATAAAATTGAATCTAGTGTGTGCATGTTTGTAAATGGGAAATTTGAGGGTATGTTCACACACTTAACTAAAAACGTCTGAAAATACGGAGCTGTTTTCAAGGGAAAACAGCTCCTGATTTTCAGACGTTTTTTAAGCCACTCGCTATTTTCGCTGCGTTTTTTACGTCCGTTTTTGGAGCTGTTTTCAATAGAGTCAATGAAAAATGCCTCCAAAAAGTCCCAAGAAGTGACCTGCACTTCTTTTGACGAGCCGTCATTTTACGCGCCGTATTTTGACAGCGACGCGTAAAATAGAGGCTCGTGGGAACAGAACATCGTAATTCCCATTGAAACAATGGGCAGATGTTTGTAGGCGTATTAGGGGCGATCTTTCAGGCGTAATTCGAGGCGTAAAACGCCCGAATTACGTCTGAAAACAGTGCGTGTGAACATTCCCTGATTGTTAGCTCACCTAGAGACAGGGACTAATGTGAGGGACTAAATCTTTAGAGCAATGCTGAATATGTTAGTGCCAATATGAGCAAGTCTTAGGGAATTTTATATTGGGAACAAACATCAAAGACAAAAAAAATGTTGAATTAATTGAACATTTCCAAACATGTCACACATCATTTGCGTCCAAATTCAGTTTAGAATCTTATGAATAAGCTCCTATTTCCCAGAAGTCATCTGCCTTGATTATTTCCCAACTGACCTACTACAGTGGCTTGCGAATTTATTAACCTCCCCCAACACCAAAAGTCAACAGATTTAGGCCTGATATACACGAGCGTGTGCATTTTGCGCACGCAAAAAACGCGGCGTATTGCGTGCGCAAAATGCACTTAACAGCTGCGTGTGTCATCAGTGTATGATGCGCGGCTGCGTGATTTTCGCGCAGCCGCCATCATTATGACACTCCGTTTGGATGTTTGTAAACAGAAAAGCACGTGGTGCTTTTCTGTTTACATTCAGAGTTTGTCAGCTGTTGCGCGAATCACGCAGTTCGCACGGAAGTGCTTCCATGCGACCTGCGTGGTTTTCACGCACCCATTGACTTCAATGGGTGCGTGATGCGCGAAAAACGCTGAAATATAGAACAGGTCGTGAGTTTTACGCAGCGCACTCACGCTGTGCAAAACCAACGGACTGTCTGCACTGCCCCATAGAGTAATATAGGTGAGTACAACACGCGTGAAAAGCACACGCGTCGCACGCGCGTATATTACGCTCGTGTAAATGATGCCTTATCTGCATTACAAATAACACTTAGGGCACGTTCAGACGTGGCAGAGATTTTCCACTGTAAATGTTGGTGCAGATTTGGGTCAATTAGGGCGGGTTCACACATAGCGGAATTTCACTTAAATTCCGCTGCGGACACTCCGCAGCGTTAATCCGCAGCGGAGCCGTTTCTCCATTGACTTTCACTTTAATTTAGCAGTGTTCGTTTACACGATGCGTACAATTCCGCTGCGGAGCATAGGCTGCGGAGCGGAATTTGGTGTCCGCAGCATGCTCTGTCTGTTGCGGAGCAGTGGCGGACTGGTTGCGGACTCATTGCGGAAGTTCTCCATTCACTTCAATGGAGAATCGAAATTCCGCAATGAAGTCCGCAGATGTTATGTGTGGTGCGGATTTCGTTTGTGGTGCGGTGCGTATTTCCTGCCGGAGCAGGATATGACATCAGCATTCAGCATATTACAAAAGGAAGACGCCATTTTCGGCTTGCAGCCTGACAGTGAATTTCTAAAAAGTTAAGAGACAACTCTGAACACAGGCTGCCATGTCGAGGTATAGACGTATGGACATGGAGGTTTCGGCCCTCATTAATCTGGTAAGTACATGTATATGTTTGTGTCATGTTGTTTCAAGATGTCTACTATGTATGGATTAACACTAGCAGCACCTGCAGAATGTCCATTTTCTAAAGGCAGATCACCATGTAACAGCTCCACTGTGATTCCAGAGTACCAAGCAAACAGCAATATGCCCTTTTTTTTGATTTTTATAGGTGCATAGTAGGCCAGAGATCTGGGACAGCTCTATAGCTGCCTACAGCGACCGCAACGCCCGTGACGAGGGATGGTCGTTTGTGTGCCGCGGTCTGTACCCCGAGTGGGACGGGATGCTGGAGAGGGAGCAGGGAGTGATTGGTAAGTTTGCATTTAGTTTGTAATGCAGAGAGGTCAAAACACTGTTTCCAAAGGTTGTTTTGCATCATTAGCATGCTGGCAAAAATCAGCACTAATTTCCTTTCCTGCCTTGCTAAACCATACCCCAACTTTTGGCATGTCACTATGGCACATGCGCAGTTGCTGATCACTTTTTCCCCGACTGTAAGGGTATGTGCACATGGCCTATTGACGGCACTAAATCCTGCCTTACACACTCCATTTAACGACCTGAAGTACCTTTTGCAAGCGTGGACAACCATATGCACATTTAAATGCATGGGCAGATGTTTGCCAGCATCTTGGTGGCGTCGTGGCCTATTTTTGCCATGGCAAGAGGTCGTGGGAACCCAGCCGTAGCCATAGTTGCTGTCTACTCAAGTTCTGGCCCAATGATGTGGTTGCATTGATGATATATCCTCACGACAGGCCAGAGGACGCAATTGATCTGTATACACCTGACTTCATCCACTATGCCCTAATTTAAAACACATCCTTCCTTTTCCAGAAAATGATGTGCGCAATAGGTGGAGGACAGTACGCGACCGGTTCCGCAAACAGGTATCAAAGACACCTGCAAGTGGCTCCTCTCCTTCACGGGGCCGTGCCATAGCCTACTATGAGGAACTGGCTTTCCTCATTCCCTGCAGGGAGCTACGAAGGTAAGTCTCTATTCGCACACACACCTGGGTTATAAAAGGGAGCGCATGAAACATGTGATTCAAAACGAACGGAATGCAATGTCTATTGCGTGAAGATTATATTCCACATGTTTGTTTTCCTTTTGCCAGTGTTGTCACGAAAATGCCCCTTGACCGTACACATTATCACATATCACTCTGTGTTGCTTATGTAACTCATTCTCTTCATGACGAGAATACGTCTTTAGTTTCCCCCCCCCCCAAGATTGGTGTCAGTTGGGGTGTGTGTAGAATGGCAAAAGGATATGTTAACGAGATTAGCGACTGACAAACTGTCTGAGAAATGTCTTCTGAATCCCCTAAGTCAATGAGTGTTTTTTTCCCTGCAGAACGTCCGGAAATGTACCACCCCGGACGCCACAAGGGAGTGCACGTGGCCAGGTGCAGCAGCAGGCCGTGGCAGGCTCGTCATCAATTGTGGCTGAGGAAGATGCGCCCTACCAGCCAACCCCGGCACCAGCAACTCCTCGTGGCGACACCTCTCCAGCCCCCACGGCAGGAACTTCCCGACCGCGCCAAAGAGTGGGTGGCCGAAAGCGCCAGACGCCAGTGGACCAAAGTGACACGGTAGAGGGCCAAGCCATGCGCATGATTCGGAGGGTGGAGGCAGAAGATCAATACACCAGTTTCGGGAATGCCGTTGGTGGCCGATGTCGCGAGATGGAAAATACTCGGCGGGCGGCATATATGACCTGTGTCTTCGCCCTGGCCGATATCTTTGAGGCCCCCCAGCCCCTACCCGATGTGGGAGATCTCATTTTTCACATGCGCACACTAACTGGCCGTAGGGCTGACACGTCTGCCGCTGTGCCGCACGCCCCACCTCCTGCCTCTGCACCCTCCCTGCAGCCCGATCCCTATTTTTCCCCCTGGACTCATGGACATCCCTCTGGTTACACTTTCCGCCCATACCCCAATGTCCCAAACCCTTTGCCCACCCCATACTCGTCCACTCTCCCACCTCTTCATATCCATCCTCCCACCTCTGCGGCATACATGCCCCCTACCTCAACCTCCTCCTCTGCCCCCTCGTCGCATCCCCAATTAAGCCCCCCGCGCTTCCACATCTTGTAGTATGTTTTGTTTTTTTTTTGGTCGCTAGTGTACCACGTATTTAATGTTTGTTACAAGTACTTACATGATTCTACTCGTATATAGTTGTGATGTGCATACGTTCCATCAAAGTTCCGTTGAATTTATGAATCTGACTTGTGTTTTTTTTGATTTGGATGGGAGGAGGCCAAAATGCGGAAGGGCATCAAGGGGACGATACCGATTGTTCACGGTGTGGCCGTTTTCATTTAGTAAATACTGTGTGGTTTGAGATGCTATGGTGTGCTCAACCAAGAAAGGCAACCTATACATCATACTCCCTATTCAGACATGTGATTCCTCAAATACACACACTTAGGCCAAATCCAAGTAATAGTGCATTATTTTATTGCAAAGGAAGCACATCCAACACACAATTTTCCATTCCATAGGAGTATCATTGACAGAATTGCCTACTGTTTGGACATTAAACCGATTACTGCTGGGTAGGCCGCACCCCGCCAACACAGGAGTATTGCCAAGGTACGGCCCCTTCAGAAGTGAGGAAATAATCCGAGTAAATATCTCGTACGCGTACACCACTACTGGCCTGACCAGCAGAACCCCAGTTAATGGCACTGCCAACATAGGGCAGAAGTGAGTCGCCCTCAACTTCTTGACGGTATTCCTGGAGGTAGTTATGGAGGACACAACATGCCTTGATGACCGCATCAACGGTGGTTTCCTCCAATTGCATGGCCGAGGTAAAGACCCGCCACTGATTTGCCATGATGCCAAACGTGCACTCGACGAAACGTCGTGCCCTGCTCAGCCTATAATTAAAAATCCGACGACGGACATTCAGTCCCCTTCGTGGGTATGGGCGCAGCAGGTTAGGGCTCAAAGGAAATGCCTCATCCGATACTATAACGAAGGGGACTGGACGCGTGGTTCCTGGAAGAGGTGTCGGAGGGGGGAGAGACACGTTATCTATGAGAATTTGGAGGCCAATCTGGGAGGCTCGCAGCACCCGTGAGTCCCCAGTACTACCATAGGCACCAACATCAATGGTAACAAATTTGTAATGTGCATCAGCCACCGCCATCAGGACGACCGAAAAATACTTCTTGTAATTAAAGAAGCGTGATCCTGAGTGCGGTGGCTGCTGCACCCTTACATGCTTGCCATCAACTGCGCCTATGCAGTTTGGGAACTGTGTGACATTTTGAAAGCCAGCTGCGACATTTAACCAAATCTCTGGAGTGGGGCAAGGCATGACAATGGGCTGCAACTCTTCCCACAGAACTTTGCATGTGCTCTTCACAATTTGGGAAATGGTGGATTTGCCCACACGAAATTGGAGGTGCAGGGATGCATACGTCTCGCCGGTGGCCAAAAATCTGAAACAAAAAAAACATCAGGCATTACATTACATCCCACTATTTTGGAAGAACAACATGTAGGGAGACTATAATACATATGTTTGGGGAAACAAGAAACGTACCCAATCTCGCAAAATGCACAATAGAGAAAATGATTGTATGTTAGATGACACGCAGAAATGTGGCAACTTACCGCAAGGTGATGAGCAACCTTTCCTCAGCAGTAATCGCCATCCTCATCCAGGTATTCTGCTTGGTAATGTGTGGCCTGACAATTTCGAGCAGCCTGTCAAATGCTTCGATGCTCATCCGGCAGAATCCCGTAAATTTGTCTGGATATCTAGACCACACCACAAAGAAGATTAACCTAAATGCGGGGTAAACAGCCTAAGTGGGAAACACATGCCAGCATTTACACACACCATGTGGTGTGCACTAATTAAACCCTTCGTCCGTCTGTACTACTTTTACGTAGGTTTGCCCCAGGTGTGGTCCAGACACCAGTAATGAATGTGGTATGCTCAGGATAGGCCATCAATATATCATCCCTCTGGGTCCTCCACACGAGACCGTCAGCAACTAGCTGTTTGGAAGCACACGCTGTGCTCGGACGACTGATACTACCCCTGGATTTCCTTGACTTGATTAGGCTGTCAATCGCCAATACACAGGTAGTGTATGTAGTGACTATGCGATAATTCTCAGATGCACTGCAATGGGATAGTCTTTGAATTCGTGGGATTGGCCAATGCAGCTCTGTGAGCTATTGAATTGTGAGTAACTTAAGCCAAAGAAGGGTATCCGAACACTATGGACCCTTCACGGCAACTGATCGGTGACAGGGACGACTGTCCGAGGGCAAGCGCTGATAAATCAATGGCCTATCCACTGCACAGAACAGCGCGTTTGCAAGCCGGGCACTTTACTCTACACCCTACTCTCACATATAGCAGCCAGGTGAGTAGAGGTGAGCAGAGACTCATTACAAAACATATGAATCATGTTCTGTTAAGTTACCCAACAGAACAACAGGGGCAGTGACAATGAAAGATTGTATCCCAAATATATACCTTCTTAGATCGCAGCAAAGAAGTGCAAAATGACCTTTGGTTGATCTTTCTGCAACCAAAGGGTGAACCCACAGTCGGACACGGCCTCGTTCTTCAGCCTGTGTGCAAATAATGATTGTGAAATCCAAGAAACCTGTTACTATATCATTAGCAGACAGAAACATATACTTTTGCATTGGATGTGTGTAGGTGACTAAATATTACTTACACGTTGCCTTTGCCGACGACGGACAATGCTGACTATGGTGCGCAGCAGCAGAATCAAATATTGTCGGCGTAATTGAAGTGGTCGCTCCTGGATGTCAGGCATTATCCCACACTTCGGACTAGTATACTTCTCCGGCGAGATTCACTTCTCTTGAGGATGAGGATGGCGATTACTGCTGAGGAAAGGTTGCTCATCACCTTGCGGTAAGTTGCCACATTTCTGCGTGTCATCTAACATACAATCATTTTCTCTATTGTGCATTTTGCGAGATTGGGTACGTTTCTTGTTTCCCCAAACATATGTATTATAGTCTCCCTACATGTTGTTCTTCCAAAATAGTGGGATGTAATGTAATGCCTGATGTTTTTTTTGTTTCAGATTTTTGGCCACCGGCGAGACGTATGCATCCCTGCACCTCCAATTTCGTGTGGGCAAATCCACCATTTCCCAAATTGTGAAGAGCACATGCAAAGTTCTGTGGGAAGAGTTGCAGCCCATTGTCATGCCTTGCCCCACTCCAGAGATTTGGTTAAATGTCGCAGCTGGCTTTCAAAATGTCACACAGTTCCCAAACTGCATAGGCGCAGTTGATGGCAAGCATGTAAGGGTGCAGCAGCCACCGCACTCAGGATCACGCTTCTTTAATTACAAGAAGTATTTTTCGGTCGTCCTGATGGCGGTGGCTGATGCACATTACAAATTTGTTACCATTGATGTTGGTGCCTATGGTAGTACTGGGGACTCACGGGTGCTGCGAGCCTCCCAGATTGGCCTCCAAATTCTCATAGATAACGTGTCTCTCCCCCCTCCGACACCTCTTCCAGGAACCACGCGTCCAGTCCCCTTCGTTATGGTATCGGATGAGGCATTTCCTTTGAGCCCTAACCTGCTGCGCCCATACCCACGAAGGGGACTGAATGTCCGTCGTCGGATTTTTAATTATAGGCTGAGCAGGGCACGACGTTTCGTCGAGTGCACGTTTGGCATCATGGCAAATCAGTGGCGGGTCTTTACCTCGGCCATGCAATTGGAGGAAACCACCGTTGATGCGGTCATCAAGGCATGTTGTGTCCTCCATAACTACCTCCAGGAATACCGTCAAGAAGTTGAGGGCGACTCACTTCTGCCCTATGTTGGCAGTGCCATTAACTGGGGTTCTGCTGGTCAGGCCAGTAGTGGTGTACGCGTACGAGATATTTACTCGGATTATTTCCTCACTTCTGAAGGGGCCGTACCTTGGCAATACTCCTGTGTTGGCGGGGTGCGGCCTACCCAGCAGTAATCGGTTTAATGTCCAAACAGTAGGCAATTCTGTCAATGATACTCCTATGGAATGGAAAATTGTGTGTTGGATGTGCTTCCTTTGCAATAAAATAATGCACTATTACTTGGATTTGGCCTAAGTGTGTGTATTTGAGGAATCACATGTCTGAATAGGGAGTATGATGTATAGGTTGCCTTTCTTGGTTGAGCACACCATAGCATCTCAAACCACACAGTATTTACTAAATGAAAACGGCCACACCGTGAACAATCGGTATCGTCCCCTTGATGCCCTTCCGCATTTTGGCCTCCTCCCATCCAAATCAAAAAAAACACAAGTCAAATTCATAAATTCAACGGAACTTTGATGGAACGTATGCACATCACAACTATATACGAGTAGAATCATGTAAGTACTTGTAACAAACATTAAATACGTGGTACACTAGCGACCAAAAAAAAAACAAAACATACTACAAGATGTGGAAGCGCGGGGGGCTTAATTGGGGATGCGACGAGGGGGCAGAGGAGGAGGTTGAGGTAGGGGGCATGTATGCCGCAGAGGTGGGAGGATGGATATGAAGAGGTGGGAGAGTGGACGAGTATGGGGTGGGCAAAGGGTTTGGGACATTGGGGTATGGGCGGAAAGTGGAACCAGAGGGATGTCCATGAGTCCAGGGGGAAAAATAGGGATCGGGCTGCAGGGAGGGTGCAGAGGCAGGAGGTGGGGCGTGCGGCACAGCGGCAGACGTGTCAGCCCTACGGCCAGTTAGTGTGCGCATGTGAAAAATGAGATCTCCCACATCGGGTAGGGGCTGGGGGGCCTCAAAGATATCGGCCAGGGCGAAGACACAGGTCATATATGCCGCCCGCCGAGTATTTTCCATCTCGCGACATCGGCCACCAACGGCATTCCCGAAACTGGTGTATTGATCTTCTGCCTCCACCCTCCGAATCATGCGCATGGCTTGGCCCTCTACCGTGTCACTTTGGTCCACTGGCGTCTGGCGCTTTCGGCCACCCACTCTTTGGCGCGGTCGGGAAGTTCCTGCCGTGGGGGCTGGAGAGGTGTCGCCACGAGGAGTTGCTGGTGCCGGGGTTGGCTGGTAGGGCGCATCTTCCTCAGCCACAATTGATGACGAGCCTGCCACGGCCTGCTGCTGCACCTGGCCACGTGCACTCCCTTGTGGCGTCCGGGGTGGTACATTTCCGGACGTTCTGCAGGGAAAAAAACACTCATTGACTTAGGGGATTCAGAAGACATTTCTCAGACAGTTTGTCAGTCGCTAATCTCGTTAACATATCCTTTTGCCATTCTACACACACCCCAACTGACACCAATCTTGGGGGGGGGGGAAACTAAAGACGTATTCTCGTCATGAAGAGAATGAGTTACATAAGCAACACAGAGTGATATGTGATAATGTGTACGGTCAAGGGGCATTTTCGTGACAACACTGGCAAAAGGAAAACAAACATGTGGAATATAATCTTCACGCAATAGACATTGCATTCCGTTCGTTTTGAATCACATGTTTCATGCGCTCCCTTTTATAACCCAGGTGTGTGTGCGAATAGAGACTTACCTTCGTAGCTCCCTGCAGGGAATGAGGAAAGCCAGTTCCTCATAGTAGGCTATGGCACGGCCCCGTGAAGGAGAGGAGCCACTTGCAGGTGTCTTTGATACCTGTTTGCGGAACCGGTCGCGTACTGTCCTCCACCTATTGCGCACATCATTTTCTGGAAAAGGAAGGATGTGTTTTAAATTAGGGCATAGTGGATGAAGTCAGGTGTATACAGATCAATTGCGTCCTCTGGCCTGTCGTGAGGATATATCATCAATGCAACCACATCATTGGGCCAGAACTTGAGTAGACAGCAACTATGGCTACGGCTGGGTTCCCACGACCTCTTGCCATGGCAAAAATAGGCCACGACGCCACCAAGATGCTGGCAAACATCTGCCCATGCATTTAAATGTGCATATGGTTGTCCACGCTTGCAAAAGGTACTTCAGGTCGTTAAATGGAGTGTGTAAGGCAGGATTTAGTGCCGTCAATAGGCCATGTGCACATACCCTTACAGTCGGGGAAAAAGTGATCAGCAACTGCGCATGTGCCATAGTGACATGCCAAAAGTTGGGGTATGGTTTAGCAAGGCAGGAAAGGAAATTAGTGCTGATTTTTGCCAGCATGCTAATGATGCAAAACAACCTTTGGAAACAGTGTTTTGACCTCTCTGCATTACAAACTAAATGCAAACTTACCAATCACTCCCTGCTCCCTCTCCAGCATCCCGTCCCACTCGGGGTACAGACCGCGGCACACAAACGACCATCCCTCGTCACGGGCGTTGCGGTCGCTGTAGGCAGCTATAGAGCTGTCCCAGATCTCTGGCCTACTATGCACCTATAAAAATCAAAAAAAAGGGCATATTGCTGTTTGCTTGGTACTCTGGAATCACAGTGGAGCTGTTACATGGTGATCTGCCTTTAGAAAATGGACATTCTGCAGGTGCTGCTAGTGTTAATCCATACATAGTAGACATCTTGAAACAACATGACACAAACATATACATGTACTTACCAGATTAATGAGGGCCGAAACCTCCATGTCCATACGTCTATACCTCGACATGGCAGCCTGTGTTCAGAGTTGTCTCTTAACTTTTTAGAAATTCACTGTCAGGCTGCAAGCCGAAAATGGCGTCTTCCTTTTGTAATATGCTGAATGCTGATGTCATATCCTGCTCCGGCAGGAAATACGCACCGCACCACAAACGAAATCCGCACCACACATAACATCTGCGGACTTTATTGCGGAATTTCGATTCTCCATTGAAGTGAATGGAGAACTTCCGCAATGAGTCCGCAACCAGTCCGCCACTGCTCCGCAACAGACAGAGCATGCTGCGGACACCAAATTCCGCTCCGCAGCCTATGCTCCGCAGCGGAATTGTACGCATCGTGTAAACGAACACTGCTAAATTAAAGTGAAAGTCAATGGAGAAACGGCTCCGCTGCGGATTAACGCTGCGGAGTGTCCGCAGCGGAATTTAAGTGAAATTCCGCTATGTGTGAACCCGCCCTTATACATGCCATGGGTGTGTCCAGCTCGTCGTCATAGGAACTGAACTCACAAATGATGTCAGTTCCCTTTTTGGAAGACTTGCCTTTGAAATCCGCAACGAAATCCGCAACTCAATCCGCAAGGCAATCCGCAGCACTTTGCCAAAATCCGCAGCGTAATCCGCAATGCGGATTCTGTGCGGCATTGATGCGGACAGTTGCGGAGGAATTCCGCCATGTGTGGTCATGCCCTGACACAACGAATCTGCAGCAACATTTGCATATTTGACAGGTAATTCAGACGTTGCAGATATCACAGCGGACTTGCCACAGATTTCAGTTTTTGCAATGCAAAGGCTGAAATACGCAGTGAAATTCCGCTGCTTCTCCGCAATGGAATGAGCATGCCGTGGAAGGGAAATTCTGCACCGCGGCCTGATTTCCGCACAGTTATTTTCTGCAACGTCTGAACTAACTTTCCTAAAAATGCATAAAAAGAAATGTACAAAACGACCACTGGAGAATTCCACTGCGGACTGTCCGCAGCGGAATTCAACACCAATTGCGCCACATGTGAGTGTGCCCTAATTGTACCTAGCTATTATTTTTATTGTAAACTAGCATTCTCCTAAAGTACATGTTCAAATTCACAATTCATTATTTGTCAGAAGATTTAAAAAAAAAAAAAAAAAGGAAATATGCTGCTTGCATAAGTATTCAGCCCCTTCAGAAAATACCATTGATTTTTTAAGTTCTCCTTCACACACACTTTCTTATCAGCATTTTAAAATGCATGTAAAATAGGCATAATTTTTTAGGCGTTTCTCCTTACCGAGTGCATGCTGCGTTATGAACAAAATGCCACGGACTTAAAAAAATATACAATAACGCCACAAACTAAACACCGTGTATGTAGGCTTTCTCATATTTTATTATAGACTTTAAACTATCATCAGCAGAGTTTAGCAGCAAAAAAAAAAGTGCAAAAAATTACAATACAGTGAAAACGCCACAGAAAATGCAAGTAAATGCTGCGTGTGAATCCAGCCGAAGGGGTTGAATACTATTGGAACGTCATGTGTACATGTGAACAAATTTAATACTGAACAAGTCATACAGCTCCTAGGTTACGTGATAGGATCAGTCATTGTATGGCCAAAATACAATGGGAATTAAGTAAATGAGTAATAACTTAAATAAGTAGAACGATCCAAGCACGGCGAGTGCCTGCTTACACTATAAACATGTCAGTATGTATTTTATAGCCCATTTAAGAGAAAATAAACACTGTTCATTAGTAAAGAATATCTTCCCTTTAAGACATTAGCAATCTACTGTAGTAAAATAAATAGTAATATATAATGAAGAGTCAGCAGTTATTCCTCAAGGCTAAAATTATACTCTTAAATAAGAAACAAGCCACTGAAGGTTCAGCTGAACTGGACCTATTATTAATCTGCAACAAGGGCGCTTAAGTGGGTGTTTGCCAGCTCCGCTCCATGCCGAATGCACAAAGGTACAATTTACACAGCAATTCTATGTTTTACAGCACTATGCTCGCGTCCTTGTATTATAATTAACACAAAAGGCAGACATGATCTAGACGTTTCACTTGTGTGCAAAAAATATATAAAAGATTTATTCATCATTTAAGTTCATTCTTCACCACTGCAGCGGATTGATGTTCACAGACTAGAATGTGAAACGTCCCTATTAAATAAATAAAATAGTTGTATCGAGCAAGAAGATAGCCTGTCTATTGAATGACATGACGCACTGGATCCCTGTATGATAGGAGTACTGATCAATTGGCCGTATATGCCTTGCTGTGTGTATAGCTATCACAGGGCACAGGTATAGTTTATTTTATACAGATCTAGACAACCCCTTTCCATAAGACAAATTAGGGGCCTGCTCAGGACCCCTCCGTCCATGAACTAGAGCGGAGACCTGCTTACTAAAAGGTGGACCCAGCATGTCTATTACATGGTCAGCAATTCATTACAATGGCCATCATATAATACCTCGAATTACGCCTGAAAAAACGGCTCCATTACGCCTACAAACATCTGCCCATTGGTTTCAATGGGTTTTACGGTGTTCTGTTCCCACAAGGTGTTATTTTCCGCGTGACTGTCAAAAGACGCCCACGAAAAAGAAGTGCATGTCACTTGTTGGGCCGTTTTTGGAGCTGTTTTTTATTGACTCCATTGAAAAACAGCTCCAATAACGTCCGTAAAATACGCAGCGAAAAACGAAAGTTGCTACAAAAACGTCTGAAAATCAGGAGCTCCGTATTTTCAGACATTTTTGGTCACTGCGTGTGAACATACCCTTAGGGGTTTTTAAAGCCGAACCCACTGTGATCAACTGATCATCCGGTTGGCTTTAATTTAAAAAGGGGATGTCTATGTGTGGTAACCCCTTTAGGGCCATTAGGGCAATAACTCAAACTCTAGAAATTGCACCCAAAGTGAATAAATCCATTTTATGTACAGTGCTCAGGAATATGTTGTGGCACATAAAAAGAATTCACTGCCGCTGCCACTATTTTGCATGTCAAGAAATTATATTCACAAGAAAAGTCATGTAAGTTCTTTTGTGCAAAGACTGTCTAGAAGTTGACTTAAAAAGGGTTTTCTAAGGTACAAATGTTTTTCAAAAAGCCCCCCAACCTACAATAAACAAAAAAAATATTCTTAACTTTAAAATTCTACTTTCCCAACTCCATTCCCCAGTCCTCTGTTATAATGACCAGACTGCTGTAACGTCTCGTCCATAGTGACTTCAAAACATATGGCTGAGTGATCCACACCGCCAAGGGTGAAATGTCACAGTGGTTTAGTTATTTCGCAAAGCTGTGAGAAGTTTTAAATGTAAGTATATTACAATGTTTGCTATTTTTTTATTTCATACAGGTTGGGGGGACATTTTAAAAAAAAATAATTAAAATATTTTGTAGACCAAGAAAAACCCCCTAAGAAGGACCTGCCACCATTCCTCATATGTCTGTTTTAGTAAAAAATTGTATTCCCCTTGAAATAACAATTCTGGAGCATCTTTTCTTATTCTACCATATGCATTTTACCATTCCTCTGTTATTTCTCCTAGAAATTAATGACTGAATTGATAACTGGGGGGTACCAGTTGGGGGAGTTTGTCCTTACACAGACTGACAATGTCCAATCAGTGCTGACAGAGTGAGACTGTGTAGGGACACGCCCCTTTGACAAGGGAACGGTAAGGGTATGTTCACACGCACTAATTACGGACGTAATTCGGGCGTTTTTGCCCCGAATTACGTCCGAAAATAGCGCCTCAATAGCGCTGACAAACATCTGCCCATTGAAAGCAATGGGCAGACGTTTGTCTGTTCACACGAGGCGTAATTTACGCGCCGCTGTCAAATGACGGCGCGTAAATAGACGCCCGCGCCAAAGAAGTGACCTGTCACTTTTTTGGCCGTAATTGGAGCCGTTATTCATTGACTCCAATGAATAGCATCGCCAATTACGTCCGTAATGGACGCGGCGTTCAAGCGCCTGCACATGCCGTTACGGCTGAAATTACGGGGATGTTTTCAGGCTGAAACATCCCCGTAATTTCATCCGTTACGGACGCCCTCGTGTGAACATACCCTAACACTTAGTTGTCAATGTATTAATACATTTCTAGGAGGAATAACAGAGGAATGGCACAACACAGAATTCTAAGAAAAGATGTTCCAGAATTGTTATTTGATGGGGAATACAAGTATTTACTAAACTAGACATGTCAGGAGAGGTGTCAGGTCCTCTTTAAGTTTGTCTGGGCAGATGGGGAAGTAAGAGATTATTATTAAATGCAAACATCCTCAAATTTTAGGTTTTGGGGTGAGTTGGGCTTTAAATTCATCTTCAACATAATAAAGTGGTTGTTACTCAAGTGTCTACTTACATAGCAGAATGTGCACTGAATGTGGAAAATGACGGACCTGCACGTGTCCGACAGCTGGACAGAACAAGAACAGCTGAAAAGCAGCAGACGCAAACATTGTACAAGACGTACACTTGTGCTGCACACTAGACTGTAAGGCCTCATTCACACGAGCGTATCAGATTCACGCGCGCGAAAAACGCGCGTGAATCTGGTCCCTGTGTGTTGCGTTATGCATCAGTGTTGTTTGCGAGGGGCATGCGTTAGTCACGCACTCGCAAAGCACATCTTTTTTTATTTTTATTATTTTCAATTGAATTGATGTGTAAATCATGCACCGCACACGCATCTGTGTGCAGGGCGTGGTTTTCACGCACCCATTGACTTCAATAGGAGCGTAAGTGCGTGATAACGCAGCAATATAGGACATGCAGTGAGTTTTATGCAGCGGACTCTCGCTGCGTGAAAAATCACATGAGTGAATGGCCCCATTGAAATCAATGGGTCCGTGTGCTGTGCGTTGTTTCAACGCACAGCACACGGACATGATTCACGCCTTAGGGCTCTTTTACATAAGCCAATTATTGGGAAAACGAGCGTTCATATGAACGCTTGTTCCTGATCATTGCTCTGTGTAAACAGGACACCGATCAGCCAATGAACGAGAAAATGCTCGTTCATTGGCTGATCGTATCGTTTATGCAGCATGAAATATTATCGTTGTCGGCAGCACATCTCTCTCTGTAAAAAGGGAGATGCGCTGCCGACATGATAGAAATGTATGAGGACGGGCAATCCTAGTAACGATCACTCGTCCCCTTGCATTGCTCCTTCTGAGAGGAGCAATCAACCACCGATCAACGAGCTGTCTTGTTGATCGTCGCTCATTTACTTGGCCCATGTCGGGCCGTGTAAGAGGACACTAAGAAGTGTAACTCTAGTTTCCGTATAATGTAATAGAGAATTGCTTAAATAGCAGTCTAATAATTTGCTGTAACTAGTAATATTATGCATCGCTGCCAGGGATCTAAATTCCTCGCTTCCTTGCTAACAGCAGACTACAAGCATATAGTTATGGCAGACTATATATTTCCTAATTTCAACATTTACTCGCTTGTTTTTCATACAAAATTTTACATTTGGAGAGACATGGACAAAATCTACAGCTGTCATTGCTCTCAAGTCTATGTCAAGAACTTGTATAGCACATGGAGCAGTGGAAATGAATGGACGCATTAACATTTCGGGTTTGTGCTGCCACGTCAAGAAGTTTGTAATACCAGGAATTCCTATGATATAAGCTCATTCCATTCTCTGCTTTAGTCTTGTGTGATCTTTAAATTGAAGTCAAGCCACACTCGTCAGCCATGTACGGGGTCTGGTGACAGACACAAATTACCAGAAGCAGATTTCCAAACATCTCATTTTTCAGGGGAAGATTGTGAGAAACAATGAACCACTAAAATTCAGTGACAAATGGGCTCATGTGTAACAATTTAGTTGGATGCAGAACTCCATACACGTGCAAAATGGCACCGACCCCAGTACACCAATCCCTCCAAAACAGATCCAGCAGTTTACTTTTTTTCTTTTTGCTCTAAAGTCGGCAATCTCAAAATTGAGGCAAATATTGAGAGATTCCAGTTGTTTAAAAAAAAAAAAAAAGTCCTACTCTGTCGGAGTCACTGTCCTAACAATTAGAAATGACATGTCATCCATACATCACTATTCACACATGACTCCTGAAATGTACTTGGTCACCAAAGTACTTTAACACTTTATTTACTTTTTTTTTTGTGGGATAGATAAGGCCCTGTTCACATGGAGTTTTTTTTGCAGGCAGAAAAAGATTTTGACCATGGCAGTCATGGGTAGACAATAATACTGAATTTTTGCGGTTTAGGGGGTAACACAGTATATTCTGCATTGTACATTATAGTACAAGTGTGTGATACCAATCCCACGCAGCGTTAGTTTTAGGTGGTGGCAAACTAGATAATATTGTTCCAGTGTCCCTAATGAGGAGGACTTCATGGACTTGACTCCAAGGAGCAACTTGAGAGTTTAGCATGTAAACTTTCACTGCTTAAAGGGGTTTTCCACCTTCTGACCACTGGGTAGGTCATCAGTACAGGATCTATGGGAGTCCAACACCCGGACCCCACACAGATCAGCTGGTCCGGTGCCTCCGTGCATCGGACATACAAGCCGGAAGCAGATGGCTCTGGCCACAGAATAGAAGTCGAGCTCCAGTATTGCAGCTCTGCTCCTATTCAAGTGAACAGGAGTGGACCTGCAGTTCTGCAGCACGGTCGCTATGCTATGTACGGAGCCAACTGCTTCCGGGCTCCGTATATTATGTGCCATAACATCTGGTGCCCGCAGGCCACCGTAGCGGCTGAATGGTACGTGGTCCAGGTGTCGGACCTGCACTGATGATATACTGGTGACCTAACCGGTGGATACGTCATCAGTTGTCAGAAGGTGGAAAACCCCTTTAACACTGCCACGTGTGAATTATCTGAAGTGTTACATCTCTTTGCAATTTATTTTATTTAAAAATTCTGTCCACAAAAACAAAGCTCTTGGGGATCGGTGTTATGTGGGATGTGTGTTTTTTGCCTTACATGCACTTGGACATACAGGCGCTTCTATGGATGATCCTCATACATTGATCCCTATGTGCACTGTTCAAAAGTGGCAAGTAAATTGCAATGCTATTTCATTATTTCATTCAATGAGCTCTGCAGTAAAAGTATAGCACCACTTTAATCTCGTGTTAAAGGGGCAGTCCCATCTAGATCCAATCCTCCAGCCTGGGACTCACTCTTTGTAGCGGCTCTCCAATCTAACTAATTGAGGGGAGACCCTTATAGGACCAATTGGCAAGGGTTATCCTATTAATACAATTCCTTTAAAGGGATTGTCCAACAGAAAAAAAACATGGCTGCTTTCTTACAAAAATAGTGCCACATCTGTCCACACAGATTCTGGACTAAAAGAAAGGAATGTTACATAATTACAAGATAAATAAGAGAATACCCACAGAATACTCTTTAAAAAACTATAATCAAAAGTTGGGGTCCTTTTGCACTGGCCAATATGGGCCGTAAGAATAAGCGCCGATCAACAAGACAGCTCGTTGATCGGCGCTCATTTGCTGATTTCACAAGGAGTTATGGTCAGTAATGTATGGGGATGAGCGATCATTACTACGATCGCTGGTCTTTATGCATTTACATCATGTCGGAAGCACATTTTCCTGGTTACACAGGAAGCGGTGCTGCCGACAACCATAATATTTATTGCTGCATAAACGATACAATCAGACGTTGACCGAGATTGTTCATTGGCTAATCGTCATCCTGTTTACCAGGGCAATGATCGGAACCAGCGTTAATATGAACGCTCATTGGCCCATGTAAAAGGGCCTTTAGAAGCAATGAGGTTTTTCAAGAGAAAGAGGTTTTGGATCCAGCGTAGCTGTAACTAAAAAGGAACTCGTTCCAAGTTTAATGAAAAAATATATCCATTTAAAAGAGGTCAATCGAAATGATGTCCTCAGGTGCTGGGAGAGAAGTAGGAAATGAAGGAAGCCTACGCGTTTCAAACGCTAGCTGCGTTCTTAGTCATGGCTGGGATGAGTTCATCCCAGCCATGACTAAGAACGCAGCTAGCGTTTGAAACGCGTAGGCTTCCTTCATTTCCTACTTCTCTCCCAGCACCTGAGGACATCATTTCGATTGACCTCTTTTAAATGGATATATTTTTTCATTAAACTTGGAACGAGTTCCTTTTTAGTTACAGCTACGCTGGATCCAAAACCTCTTTCTCTTGAAACTCATACAACGCGTGCCGACGCGAGGATCCGTGCGAAGTCTACAGTACATCAATTTGTACTTACAAGGTGAGCTGGAGGTTCTCCTCTTTTGTTTTCTACAATGAGGTTTTTCTTAGGCCGGATTCACACGAGCGTGTGCGATTTGCACGCACGCGCGCAAAAAACACAGTGTTTTGTGCGCGCAAAAGGTCCGTGTATCATCAGCATATAATGCGTGGCTGCGTGATTTCCGCGCAGCCGCCATCATTATGACACTCTGTTTTTATGTTTGTAAACAGAAAAGCACGTGGTGCTTTTCTGTTTTCATTCATAGTTTTGACTACTGTAGCGCGCATCACGCACGGCACACGGAAGTGCGTCCGTGTTCGATGAGCGGTTTTCATTGACCAATGGGTGCGTGATGCGCAAAAACGGGCAAATCTAGGACATGTCGTGAGTTTTACACAGCGGACATACGCTGCGTGAAAATCACGGACCGTCTGAACGGCCCCATTGACTAACATAGGTCCGTGCGACGCGCGTGAAAACCACACGCGTAGCACGGACATATTATACGTTCGTCTGAATAAGCCCTTAGGCTGAGTACGTTAAACCAAGCAGCCTTTACCTGGGTATTCTTTAATCACTGGTGTCCGCTTTATAACAGCAGCTTGGCACACGACACCACTTGTTGCTATGAACTTCTATAGTTACCTATTAACCTGGGACCGCTATCGTCTTCCAGCAAACCGTAAGATCAAAGTCCTTAAAGTAACATGAAATGCAAGAGAACAATGCAGAACACTGAGCTAAGAAACAGTTTTCTTTATGAGATTGAATCAGTTTGATAAATTTTCCCTTACAATCTTTGATGTCAAATTTTATAATATATTATGCGCTTCCTTAAAAAGACTATAAAGAAGACTTAAAAAGCTGAATTTTTATTTACATGAGGGAGCAAATGTCCTATGACATTTTACATGCACAATTGGAATGCATTCTGGTGAAGAAAACATAAAACCATGTAGAGTACATTTAATATTCTTACAATGAAGGTTGTATCTTTAGAGAATTTTCTCATGCCACATGAACCATTTTTGCCGACTTGTAGGTGCAGGGATTCCAGGTCACTATTGATAAATCTAAAATCCGTGTCCTGTCCACTTTTTACATACATTAACGCACATGTTTTCGAATATTAAGGCTCTATTCACACAACAGGATCCGAGTGTTGGCTGATAAAAACGTACGTTTTAGGACCGTTTTTCCCGGCCGTTTTGCATTCATTCCGATTCCGTTCCGGACCGCGTTGCCGTTTTTAACGGCCAATTTTGACCCGATTTGCATCCATTTTTTCCCTGTCCGCTTTAAAATCTTATGAATTTCATTTGTACATGTTTTGCCACACACTTCCCTCTGTAGACACACTGATCTCTGTAGATACTGCCACAGCACCCCCTGTAGGAGTGCCACACAGCCCCCCTTGTAGGTAGTGCCGCAAAGCACCCCTTGTAGGTAGTGCCGCAAAGCCCCCCTGTAGGTAGTGCCGCACATCCCCCTGTAAGTTGTGCCACACAGCCCCCTGTAAGTTGTGCCACACAGCCCCCTGTAGGTAGTGCCACACAGCCCCCTGTAGGTAGTGCCACACAGCCCCCTGTAGGTAGTGCCACACAGCCCCCTGTAGGTAATGCCACACAGCCCCCTGTACGTAACGCCACACAGCACCCTGTACGTAACGCCACACAGCCCCCTGTAGGTAGTTCTATACAGGAACCTTTAATATAGCACCCCTGCCCCCACTTGTTCCAGGAGAAGTCACTGACTTCAATGTCCATATATGGACAGTGTAGTCAGTGACTTCTCCTGAAGTGGAATCCCTAATCCCCGGCCACAGCGTTGCTGAAGCTGTGGCTGGGGATTGGGGATTCCGCTCCTACAGGGAGCAAAAAAGTACCCTCCTCCTCCTCCTCACATGCACTTCGCACTGTGAGGAGGAGCAGAAGAGAGCGTGAGCGACGGAAGACACGGCCGTCACTCGGGACACTTTCCAATGATGGCCGTGTATTACCCGGACCCATAGACTTCTATGGCATCCGGGCGGCCGGGAGAACGACCGAAAATAGGGCATGCCCAATTTTTTGACGCTCTGATTTTTCCATTAATAGTAATTTAGTTCTGAACTGCACAACAATCACCTTAGCCTGAGATCTCATGCACACGGCCATATTATAGCTGCATACAAACTCGTACAAAAGTCTATTGGCCCAGTCAGTATCCTTGTGTAACTTAGATGTCGTAAGAGATCTCTTGGTTTCGTACAGAATCCAATAGAAAAACATTATGACATGTTCCATCGGATACAATATTACGGAGGCACCATATGCCAGCAGATGGAGTGCCCATGGCTCTGTAGTGCATGAAAGACTCCATGTGCCCATATACTAGCTCTGTGCATATGGCTCTGCTGTGTAAATGAGCCCTAACTATATGCGATCAGTGTTTAAAAGGGAATCTGCTCTTTAAATCAGTCCAAAAATTAAAATATATCTTCATAATACAGCTGCTGTGATTTATTTTATATTCAATATAAGGATGTTACGGCACTGTGCAACTTTATCATTTGTATAAGTTCCGAACGTTCCACCAGTGCCTGCTACAGGCACCCAATATATTTTATATAGTCTATACAAATGCACACAGCTCTCATTGAACTCAATAATAAATCTGTCTGCAGTAAGCTCCTAGGTTCCCCCTACTGGGGGCATTAGACAGCAAAAATTTTATAATTTAAAGGGGTTGTTTGGCCTCGAGGGGAGCAATAGGCTGTGGTGACTAGAAGTGACGTCCACGGTGACTATTGGTGGAAGTGGCCACACAATGAGATGTCACATGGATGAAGTGTCATGCAGGCCAAGGGGACACATGAAAGTGATGGGGAAAGGCAGAGGGGACAGAAAAGTTCTCATGCTTTTT
The DNA here is from genome assembly GCF_050947455.1 of Rhinoderma darwinii. Taxonomy (NCBI): domain Eukaryota; kingdom Metazoa; phylum Chordata; class Amphibia; order Anura; family Rhinodermatidae; genus Rhinoderma; species Rhinoderma darwinii. The sequence continues at coordinate 298,590,092 of NC_134691.1, read as the reverse complement.
AATCCCCCTACATTTCATGCACAAAACTTGCTGCACAGTGCATATTTATCATTTAGGGGGAGTAAATTTTACAAAAAATTTACATCTTATAAAATATCTTTCTAAAAATGAGTTTCCTATTCTATATTTAGAATTAAAACGGACCCTTTAATTATTCTTTACACAGAAGAGGCATCTTATATATAATACTGAATATATTTTACCAGGAAAAAACAATAAACACAATTCTTATGGTTTTTTTGAAAACCCAGGAGAAAACAAGTGATGCAAGACGTCTCCGAAATCAACATCTGGATGCTCGTAGCTGGTGTGTAGCACTTGGCCCAGCTGTCTGACAATCTCTACTGTTCTGCAGAATTCATATTCGTAAAGGGAACATGGAACAGCTGCAAGACTAGTGCTCTGAATAAATACTTGCTACGCTTCTTCTCACTGAGGCTGGTCAAAAACTATTCTCAGTTTTAAGCCAACCGAGCAATAACCCCAAATATATTAGTGATCCTCGTGACTAATAAATCAAACCAAAAAAGAAGAAGCAGTCACGACCATATACTTGAAAAAATACAAAAAATCTTTATTGTAGTCAATTAAACACATACAAACAAACAACATAAAACACAATAAAAAACATATTACCCTCGCAAATGAGAAGATGGAATCAGAACATTCAAGCAGCGGATCAACCAGAAAGTAATCAGGTCAAGGGATCCCCCAAAGATGTTAAAGTATATAGATAATACATTTTTGCACAGGTAATAGAACTGACATTTTTTTGCACAGATTGGTATATAGTATATAGAAAGAGTAAAAGCAATGAAGATATCACATTTGAGCAACAAAATACCTACACCTGTCAAGTACGGGAATAGCCGGGAGATCAAGACCGGGAGTCCGCTGCTAGACCCGACACGCATTTCGCTAATGCTTCGTCTGGGGTAGCCAGGGGTAATCATGATTACAGTACGGGACAGTTGTCCTGCAGCGAGGCAGGGACTCCTAGCGTCGTACATAACTATGATGCTAGGAGCCCGGCTCCCTGAGGTGTGTTCGGTCCGGGACTTGCGGCCGAAATACGTTCTGTCCATTACGGACGTAACATGCTAGTGTGAATCCAGCCTAATTGCCCATTAAGGAATCAAAGTACATGGCGTGGCAAGATAGAAATCTATTCACTAATCAAGTGGACATGCTCAATGCAACACATAAATCGATTTGGTGCTAATGAGTAGCTGTTCTTTGGACTGTAAGGCTGGGTTCACACGACCTATTTTCAGGCGTAAACGAGGCGTATTATGCCTCGATTTACGCCTGAAAATAGGGCTACAATACGTCGGCAAACATCTGCCCATTCATTTGAATGGGTTTGCCGACATACTGTGCAGACGACCTGTCATTTACGTGTCGTCGTTTGACAGCTGTCAAACGACGACGCGTAAATTGACTGCCTCGACAAAGAAGTGCAGGACACTTCTTTGCATTGAAGTCAATGAAGAGCAGCTCAAGATTACAGGCGTCAAAGACGCCTCTCATAATACGAGGAGCAGCATTTACGTCTGAAACGAGGCAGCTGTTTTCTCCTGAAAACAGTCTGTCTTTTCAGACGTAAAAGCCTCTCATCGTGTGCACATACCCTGAATGTGAATTTACATGAGTATTTTTTTTTTTTTAAATGTTGGCATGATTTTCACAGTCGCAGAAAACCAACATCGTTTTACAAAAAAACTATGCATAAAAATACACCCTTAATAACTATCACCTATTCTGAAATGTCTATTTTAGAAAATATTTGTTTTCCCTATGAAATAACAATTCTGGAGCATATTCTCTAAGAAATCTGCTTCGTGTTGTCCCTCTGTTATTCCTCCAGGAAATTACATTTAACAGGCTCCAAAACCACAAAACCAGCTGCCTAGACTAATGCTGCATGGACAAAGCTATAGTGAGTGGCTTGCAATGACCTAATGAAATACTCCAGGGCTCCCTGCCAGGGATAGAAATGCTGTAGATTTTCCGTTCGGATTTGCGAAGGAAAATCTGCAACGGAGTGCAGTAATAGCCATGTAGATGAGATTTCATCAAATCTCATCTACATGTTCTTAATTTTTTCGCATGGAATTTGATCTACAATGTGGATTTTAAAATCCTTTGCATGTCAATTTCATGTGTAATGTGGATTTGGCTACAAATTCTGTGTGCATGTACAGTGGAAATCCACACAAGAGTATTTTTGGCAGATTTTTCCACTGCGTGTGCAGGTAGGGAGTCTGCTTAGCTTTGTTGTGATAATGTGACTGTCTGTATAGGAAATTTGACCATTAAATATATAAAAAATAATAAATGGAAAAGGATAAATATACATAAGGCACCACTGTATAGTTCTATGCTCCCTAACCAAAGCTGGATCACTGAAAATTGAAATTTTCGAGGAATAAAGCGAATGTCCAACCTTGAACACTATGGAGGGAATTTAAAGCGTAACTAAACGTTCAATCAACTTTTTATTTTCTAGCAGCATGTGTAATATAATATGTTTTGTAATATACTTTATTAATGAATTTGGGCTCCTTTTTGTGTTATATGTGTTTTAAATGGCCACTCTGACACTTTTCTACCACATTTTATTTCTTGTATTTCCCCTATTGCTAGCAGAAATCCGTACACCGTTTGAATGTATCAGTGTACGAATTCTGCTGCCAGTGAGTACAGGTGGGTGGTGGTCCCATCCTGACGTCAGGTGTGCACGCCCCCATCGTGACGTCAGGAAGGTCTCTCTGCCTCTATGCACTGCACAGTTCTCTAGTAGCAGAGCACATGGAAGAGACTGTGTGCACTGGCCTCTGTGCCTGCATGATTCTCCCCTGCAAAGTGTCTCAGGACACTAATCTGAGCTGCTAATCAGCATCAGATAAGACTAGGACTGCTCCATCCCCCGCCCAATCATCCTGCTGTCCTGTCTTATCTTCCCTGCACTTGCCAGGGAAAGTGAAAAGAAAAACTGTGATTGCTTTCTTCTGGAGTGTGCAGAGATATTTCCATCTCTATATATAATGTGTTGTGCTCTGCATAGCTCAGTGCTCGCTCACAGTATTATAGCTCAGTGCTTGCTCACAGTATTATAGCTCAGTGCTTGCTCACAGTATTATAGATCAGTGCACGCTCACAGTATTGTAGTGATCACCTCAGAGTTCACTGCCCATGAAAGATACAGGCAAATCGTAACACCACACACAGTAAGACACGCCCCTAGACACACTCCTAGCAACTGGCCAGAATCAGGAAGTGTTAGAAAATAGATGTGGACGGTTTCACAAGAAAAAAAGCTGCAAAAAAGGTACTTTTGAACTGAAAAAAATTGCTAGGAGTAATGTATTCACATAGAGGGACATAATAGCAGTTTAAATATTTTATTTTTGCGAAAGTTTAGCTACGCTTTAACAAAAACTCTACACCAGTTTTATGGTTTCAAGTAGTATTCAAATATGATAACATAAGCATTTATGACATGTGCATTCGCATTTGCCAATTCACGCCGTTACTTCCCTTATAGAAGCAGCCCTCTCATTTGAAGTCTATGGGAGTTAGATCTCGCAACACTTAAAATGTAGGGCCTTGTTCACACAGAGTGTATTTGACGTGATTTTGGTGCGCCAAAAAACGTCTCAAAAACGTATGGTTTAAGCTTCAAAAACATGTCGTATAAGAAAAGATACGTCAGGTAAATCCTTGTAGCGTAAAATGCATTGAAAATGCGCCTAATTCCCATAGCCAATGGGAGTCCTAATTCTGCACACAAAAAAAACGCGCCAAAAACGAGGTTACAGGTCGTTATTTTTTAGCGCTGTGTGAACAAGGCCTAATATGGCAACAGAAGTAAATCAAGAAAAAAGTAACAAACAAATATGGGACTTCTATATTTTAGGTTGTATTACATTTAAAATCCGGGAGACCAGCAATTGGAGTCATGAATACATGGTGTTTTTTTACAGCAGGATTTTTTTCTCCATGCAGCTGAAAATGGCAGTAACTAGAAAATATTTTTATGATGGCATGTGGCACATTATACATTTTAAGCAGCATGATTCAAAGCCCTATGTAAAGGTTTTGTCTTTAACGTTTGATGTAATGAGTGGATACAACATTGTGGTTGCATACTTTGTTAGAAAACATAATGAAAAAGATAACTGTATGAACTTTCGGGGGAAATACCCTATACACCGTTCAGCCATAACATTAAAACAACTGCTGGTTAAAGAGAGCAACATTGATTATCTCGTTACAATGACACCTGGGTTAGAGCATCTCAGGAATAGCAGGTCTTGTGGGGTGTATGCGGTATGCAGTAGTAAGAACCTACCAAAAGTGGTACAAGAATCAGCAACCAATGAACCGACAACAGGGTCATGGGCATCCAAGATTCATTGATGTGCGTGTGGAGTGAAGGCTGGCCGGTCCGATCCCACAGAAGAGCTACTATTACACAAATTGCTGGAAAAGTTAATGCTGTTTGCTGCTCTTGGGGCTGGGTAGTCGCAGACCAGTCAGAGTGCCCATGCTGACTCTCTTGTCCACCACTGGAAGCCCCTACAAATCAGCACGTAAACATCAGAACTGAATCATGGAGCAATAGAAGAAGGTGGCCTGGTTTTCCTTTTGCATCATGTGGACCGCCAGGTGTGTGTGTGTGTCTCGTTTACCTAGGGAAGTGATGACACCAGGATGCACTATGAGAAGTGGGCAAACCAGTGACAGTAGCGTGATACTCTGGGCAATGTTCTGCTGGAAAACCTTGTGACCTGCCATTCATGTGGATGTTACTTTAACATGTACCACCTACCTAAACATTGTTGCAGTTCAAGTACAACCGTTCATGGCAACGATATTCCCTAATGACAAAGGCCACGTTCAGCAGGATAATGCTCCCTGCCACACTGCAAAAATTGTTCAGAAATGGGTTGAGAAACATAATAAAAACTTCAAGGTGTTGACATGGCCTCCAAATTCCCCAGATCTCAATCCTATCGAGCATCTGTGGGATGTGCTGGAAAACCAAGCCTGATCCATGGAGGCCGCACCTCACAACTTACTTAAAGAGGCTCTGTCACCAGATTCTCAAATCCCTATCTCCTATTGCATGTGATCGGCGCTGCAATGTAGATAACAGTAACGTTTTGTTTTTTTTAAAAACATTCATATTTCGCCAAGTTATGAGCTATTTTATATATATATGCAAATGAGCTTTGAAATGGACAACTGGGCGTGTCTTTTTTCGTATGTCCAACTGGGCGTGTATTGTGTTTTTAACTGGGCGTGTTTACGTGTATGACGCTGACCAATCAGTGACCAGTCAGCGTCATACACTCCTCTCCATTCATTTACACAGCACATAGTGTTCTTACTAGAACACAATGTGTCCTGATAATGAATATACATGAAATCCAGCCTGGACGTCATGTGTATTCAGAATCCTGACACTTCTGACTCTTTTCTGTGAGATTACAGCAAGCCACGTGTAATCTCGCGAGATTACGAGGTAAACGAAATTTCGTTTCCCTTGCTGGAAATCTCACAGAAAAGATTCAGAAGTGTCAGGATTCTGAGTAATCAAAAATAGATATTGGGATGCACTCCTCAATCAATTGGCGTGGTGCTAGTAAGGTAGGGACGAGAATCCCACAATATTGGAAATATATAACCCCAGCACACATAGAGGTACGCAAAAGATCCAGATGCAAACAAATGTAAGTTTTATTGCAACAAAAGATGGTAAAGTTGAGGTGGAAAGCGACTTGGTAAAGACGTTTCGGCCGAACCTCGGCCTTTGTCACGGTCGCTGTAAGACGATATCACTGGTATGGGTTGTCCGCCGGATATTCGTCCAGGCTGGATGTCATGTGTATTCATTATCAGGACACTTGTGTATGTGGCTGCACATCGTTCTAGTAAGAATACTATGTGCTGTGTAAATGAATGGAGATGAGTGTATGATGCTGACTGGTCACTGATTGGTCAGCGTCATACACATAAACACGCCCAGTTAAAAACACAATACACGCCCAGTTGGACATACGTAAAAAAAACACGCCCAGTTGTCCATTTCAAAGCTCATTTGCATATATATAAAATAGCTCATAACTTGGCCAAAAATGAAAACACGTTACTGTTATCTACATTGCAGCGCCGATCACATGCAATAGGAGATAGGGATTTGAGAATCTGGTGACAGAGCCTCTTTAAAGAGAACCTTTCACCTGCCCATACATGTTCAGCTGAGTGCAGCATATAATAGGCAGGGCTTCACAAACACTGTCTCACTTTAAAAAATGTTCTTATCTTCCTCCGTATTTACATATCGGTGCCGTTATAGTTGGCGTCCAATATTGAAATAAGCCCCTGAACTGTCAATTGGGCGTTTCTATCTAACTAAATGGCAAGGGGGCGTGATCTCTTCGCTCTGACACTGTCCAATCAGCTACGGACAGTGTCAGGGCGGCTTGCGCTGTGATCCCTCCCGCGAGTACACACACAGACTGGGGGTTCTGCAGAGAGCTCTCAGTATGGGTATGTATCAGATAAGATGGTATGGGAAGCAGTAAAAGCTTTCTTAAGAGAAATCCTATTTAAAAATATAATTAATATGAAAAGAAAATTTATTATGAAGGAACGGGAAAAGAAAAAAACGTGTATTAGAAACAGAGGAAATTTATATTGGAACCCCTATAGCAGATAATGAAATTGTTTGGTTAGACGCACTAGAAGATTATAGAAAATTCATAGTAACCAACGCACAAAATAAATCTCTTTTTTTGAGTCAGAAAAAAAGATATTGAATCCGGAAAAGCTAACAAAATGTTAATGAACATTATTAAAAATCAAAGAACCACAAAATACATCCCTGTTATTAGAGATGGGAGAGATTATTTGATCAGAGACCAAGAACAAATAGAGAAAGTTTTCTTTGAGTATTTCTCTAAAGTTTATACCACAGAAAGAGAATATGATGAGGAGCAGCTGGAAAGTTTCTCTCTTTAACTGGAAATCAAAGAAGGGTCCTGGATCGATCGATCTCCCTCGATAGAACTCCAAGAAGCTCTTAGGAGAACTAAGGGAAACATTCCCGTTCGAAGTATATAGGAGAATGAGAAAATAACTTTTGCCAGCGCTTTTGCAAATAATAAACAGCTCACTGACGGAGGGAGAATTACATGGTTCCATGTTAGAGGCCAGCATAATATTAATTTTTAAACAGGACAAAGACCTGGCAGAGAGAGAACCATACCGACCAATCTCGTTGCTAAATACTGATACCAAATTGTTGGCAAAGGTACTGCCAATTAGACTATCCCGGGTAATAAGTAATTTGATGCATGGAGACCAGTGTGGAATTATTCCCAATAGATCCACTAGACATTGTACAAAATGGGTGTTTGGCAATATACAAATAGGAGCGGGGGGGGGGGGTCCCCCACTCCATCCCGTCTTTGGACGCTTCTAAGGCTTTTGACAGGGTGCAGTGGGGATACCTCTGGGCAGTTCTGAGAAGATTTGGATTTGGAGAGTCAGATATTAAATATGTTCAGTTGCAATATACTAAACTGCAAGCAAAAATAGGTGTGAACGGCAGGAGTACACCCCTTTTTTGAACTAACAAGAGGTACAAGACAAAGATGCCCCCTTTCCCCCCTATTATTCGCTCTGCCAATTGAGCCATTGGCATCTATGATTAGAGATGACGAGGGAATCTGGGGGTTTGGAGCAAGAGGAAGGGAAGACATGTTGGCTTTGTATGCTGACGATGTTCTCCTCTTTTTAACAAACCCAAGGAAACAAAATTGAATATGTTATCAATAAAATATGGAAATTTCTTTTTTTTTCAGGGTTAAGTATCAATTGGGGAAAAACTATATTATTAATGTTACATGATACGGATCCCGGGTCAATTGACAACCGTAAAATTAAAAAAAAATTATGAACATTTTAAATACTTAGGGATTAACATTTCAAGGGAGACAATGGATTTCACAACCCTCAATATCTATCCTTTACTTAAAAAAATAGAGAAGAAAAAAAAAAGCTGGATTGTGCTCCCTATCTCTAAAGCTAATAAAATATGCCTGATTAAGTCAGTTTTAATACCAAAATTGATATATATACCTTCTCAGCTGCTCCGATCTGGATTGAGGATAACATTTTCCGTAGGATTCGAGCTTTATTTAATAATTTGATTTGGGGTAGAAAAAGAGTTAGAATGAAGCAAGAATTCCTATGTATTCCCAAGGCTGGAGGTGGCCTAGCATTACCGGATGTTAAAAGGTATTTTTTAGCCGCTCAGCTTCAATATGCTCAGGAATGGGAGGACACAGATTTTTTACAAATCTTGATAAAGGAGGTTGGGTGTTATCATCAAAATATATGGGAGGTTCTTGAAGCTGGTCAAAACTACTCTAGTAAAATAGGCAAACTCCCCACCGTTATCCAGCTGAATAAAAGATGGAAACTATTGGGAAAACTCTCTAACCGCAAGGGTGTGTTTGGAATCACTCCACTCTGGTTCAAAAGTAATCCCCATGAAGTATACACATTATCGGGGTATAACCTCCTGAGAAAAAATGGAATCAAAACTGTAGGGGACATTTTCGAACAGGAGGAAATAATCGCATTGGAAGACTTGGAAAGAAGATATGGATTGGGAAAAAAGCAAACTTTTTCATATATACAACTAAAACATGCGTTTGATAACTCTGCTGATAAAGAATCTTTACGAGTCTCCCAAGTTCAGGTGGTATTTAAATTTTTAACAGCAATAAACCCTAAGAAAAAGATCTTAGCCAATATATATAAAGGACTGTTACAATATTAACAAAATGAATTAAAATTTAACAGCGAAAAACAATGGGCGAAAGAGTAAGGCCATTTGAACGAACACCATTGGGCTAAAATTTATAATAATATTTGGAAAGTAGCCTTAAATCTTAATCACCAAATAACTCAATTTAATATTGTACATAGGCTATATTACACTCCGCAGCTATAAAGAGGGAGAAAATATTTGCCCAAAATGTAAAAAAGATGGTGCAGACCTTTTAGGCTGGGTTCACACGTGGCGGAATTTCACTTAAATTCCGCTGCGGACACTCCGCAGCGTTAATCCGCAGCGGAGCCGTTTCTGCATTGACTTCCACTTCTATTTAGAAGTGTTCGTTTAGACGATGCGTAACATTCCGCTGCGGAGCATAGGCTGCGGAGCGGAATTTGGTGTCCGCAGCATGCTCTGTCTGTTGCGGAGCAGTGGCGGACTCATGGCGGAATTTCTCCATTGACTTCAATGGAGATTCTAAGTTCCGCAATGAAGTCCGCAGCTGTCATGCACATGTTATGTGTGCTGCGGATGCGTCTTGCTTTTTTGCCATGACATTTCTTCATTCTGGCTGGACCTATGTATTTCTAGGTCTACAGCCAGACTGAGGAAGTCAATGGGGCTCCCGTAATGACGGGAGCGTTGCTAGGAGACGTCTGTAAATAGTCACTGTCCAGGGTGCTGAAAGAGTTAAGCGATCGTCAGTAACTGTTTCTGCACCCGGGACAGTGACTACCGATCACAATATACAGCAACCTGTAAAAAAATATAAGTTCATACTTACCGAGAACTCCCTGCTTCTGTCTCCAGTCCGGCTTCCCAGGATGACGTTTCAGTCCAAGTGAGGGCTGCAGCCAATCACAGGCCAAGCACAGGCTGCAGCGGTCACATGGACTGCCGCGTCATCCAGGGAGGTCGGGCTGGATGCCGAAAGAGGGACGCGTCACCAAGACAACGGCCGGTAAGTATGAAATTCGTTTACTTTCACTAGGGAAAGTGCTGTCCCTTCTCTCTATCCTGCACTGATAGGGAGAAGGGAAGCACTTTTCCCGCAGTCCGCAGCAGCTAGTCCGCATCAATTTACTGCAGATTTTGTGCAGATCCGCAGCAGAATCTGCAACGCAGATTCTGTGCGGCATTGATGCGGACAGTTGCGGAGGAAATCCGCCACGTGTGGTCATGCCCTTAGGGTATGTTCACACGCACTGTTTTCAGACGTAATTCGGGCGTTTTACGACTCGAACTACGCCTGAAAAAACGGCTCCATTACGCCTACAAACATCTGGCTATTGCTTTCAATGGGTTTTACGATATTCTGTTCCACGAGGTGTAATTTTATGCGTCGCTGTCAAAAGACGGCGCTTAAAAAGACGCTCGCGAAAAAGAAGTGCATGTCACTTCTTGGGCCGTTTTTGGAGCCGTTTTTCATTGACTACATTGAAAAACAGCCCGAATTACGTCTGAAAAACAGTGCGTGGGAACATAACTAAAATCTATACTGTATGGGGCAGTTATGGGGGCATTATACTGTATGGGCCAGCTATGTGGGAATTATACTGTATGGGAGCAGCTATGGGGTATTATACCATGTGGGTGCAGCTATGGAAGCCTTATACTGTATGGGAGTAGCTAGGGGGCATTATACTGTGGGGGGCAGCTATAGAGGCATTATAGTATGTGAGGGGCACTATGGGGCATTATAATGTGTGGGAGGCACTATGGGGCATTATACTGTGTGGGGAGCTCTATGGGGGCATTATACTCTGTGTGAGGCACTATGGGGCATTATACTGTGTAGGGGAGCTCTATGGGGGCATTCTACTGTGTGTGGGAGGCACTATGGGGCATTATGTGGGGGAGATTGGGCGGGGTTAGAAGTGTTTTGTAATACTTGCAATACTTGAAAGTTGGGAGGTATGGAATATCTCCATACATATGGCAGTACGGCTCCATACGCTGTGCATGAGAACTTACTATATATGGCTGTTTATATGCTATTTTCCCGCCTATTAAAACAACTAAAATTCTATTTTCCCCGTCTATTACAAAAATACAATGTGTGAAAGTAATTAGGTAAGTCAAAATCCTCATGCGGCCTAGATAGGACTAGCTGTTTCAGGCTTACAGCTTTCCTCAGTATCAGAAGGAGAACAATATAATCAATTGTGCAGGAGCCAGGAGAGATCATTAAATGCTAATGTGACCTAATCAACTCTACTGTTCCACTTACCACCTACATGTCACACCCAACCCTCTTCCTCAGGAAGGAAAGCTGGAGACACATTGGATTACATTACACTTCATGAATAAAAAAACATCAATGCTTTATTGTTCACACTACTCCCAGTATGAAAAAAGGTGTAAATTCATATTCTACCCGTTCCAGCTGCCGTCAGTCCGCCTGTCTGTAGATTTAAACATATTTGACATAGTGAAGTATTCACTGTAACAGGGATGTCGGTGGAAGGGATCATTGCTGTACAATGGGGATTATTAGTGACAACTCAAATACCTAAACATGAGAACGAATTGTCGGTTCCTTTAACAGTATCCGCTTGTCAGAAACTGGCGTAATAGACTGAAGCCGTACAGAATAAATGTGCCCATAGAAATGATATTCTGGTCGGTGTAAAAAAAATAAATTAAAAACTGATTTTTTTTTCAGACTGTTTATTTTCAGCAATAAATATGATTTTTGCTAGCACCAAAATGCAAAATCATGCTCTGTTTACACGGCGTTTGGGGTGTACACCCACCATGTACGCTGGGGAAAATCTTCTGATGAATACACGCCGGACGTATAGCCTCCAGGTATGCAACTGTATATCATCCAAAGCATAGTCAATACCGTTAAAAAAAAGGTATGCCGATCTATACTGAGCAGATGTATGCCAAAAGGAAACTGTTCTGCACACACACACACAATAGTTTTAAAGTATTTTTAAATGCTTGTAAAAAAAAATCTGAATGATTTTCGAGCATTTTGCATTGCGTTTTGTAACATATTGAACATGCGTTTTTGTAGCATTTTTGAAATTCTATAGAGAAGCCTTTGTCAAAAATGCCTGAAAAAATACCATACCCAGAGCAAGCTGCTTTAGGCTGGATTCACACGAGCATGTTACGTCCGTAAAGGATGGAACGTATTTTGGCCGCAAGTCCTGGACCGAGCACACTGCAGGGAGCCGGACTCCTAGCATCATACTTATGTACGATGCTAGGAGTCCCTTACTCGCTGCCGGACCACTGTCCCGTACTGTAAACATGTTTTCAGTACGGGACAGTAGTTCCACGGAGAGGCAGGGACTCCTAGCATCGTACATAACTATGATGCTAGGAGCCCGGCTCCCTGCAGTGTGCTCGGTCCGGGACTTCCGGCCGAAATATGTTCCGTCCATTACGGACGTAATGACTTCGTGTGAATCCAGCCTTATACAAAAACACCACTAACCCCAAAAAGTCACAAACAAACGCTTTGTATGTAGTGTTAAAATTAGATCTGGTCACAGTGTTTTTTTTAACTAACAATTAGGCTATTAGGCAGTGGACTGGCCCCAGATTTTTACAGTGGATTGACCCTTTGCAAAGCAAAGAAGACATTCTGCAAAATGTGCATGTGTTACATGTAAATTTTACTACAGACTGGATTTGTTGCAGCAAAATCTTGCCTGAATAGTATTTGGTGTAGTATTTCATTGTAAAAAGACAGAGAAATCTTGCCCAGACATACACAGGCTGATTGACAGTTTTCCTTGTATGAATGAGTATAGCGGGGAAGCTATAAGGCTGGGTTCACACAGAGTTTTTTGCAGGCGGAAAATCTGTCTCAAAATTCTATTTGGAATTTTGAAGCAGATTTTCCTCTGCCTGCACGCCGATTTTTGTTGCGTTTTTTCGCCCACGGCCATAGAGCGCCACGGGCATAAAACGCAGCGAAATACGCTTTCTCTGCCTCTCATTGATGTCAAGGGGAGGTCAGAGGCATAAAAGCCCAAAGATAGGGCATGTCCCTTCTTTTTCCCGCAAGCCGGTTATTCCGCTCGCGGGGAAAAAAACGCCTCCGCCTTTTTCGGGCGTTTTTTGGCGTGTTTTGCTGCGCGGTTTCCGCGTAAAAAAACTCACCAAAAAACTCTTTGTGAACTCCCCCTTAAGCATATGTCCCTGATCTCAGCAGTCCCAGCATAGATAACCTGACAGATCCATTTAATGAATGAAAAATGATGCTTCTTTTTAATACCTTTGTGTTTTCAGTATTAAGACTGGTATTCTCCTCTGGACTGCAAGGATATCCACATTATCCCATCACTGCCCATGGTCCATCACTCTTAGGGTATGTTCACACGGCCTATTTACGGACGTAATTCGGGCGTTTTTGCCCCGAATTACGCCCGAAAATAGCGCCTCAATAGCGCTGACAAACATCTGCCCATTGAAAGCAATGGGCAGACGTTTGTCTGTTCACACGAGGCGTATATTTACGCGCCGCTGTCAAATGACGGCGCGTAAATAGACGCCCGCGTAGAAGAAGTGACCTGTCACTTCTTTGGCCGTAATTGGAGCCGCTATTCATTGACTCCAATGAATAGCAGCGCTAATTACGGCCGTAATTGACGCGGCGTTCAAGCGCCTGCACATGCCGGTACGGCTGAAATTACGGGGATGTTTTCAGGCTGAAACATCCCCGTAATTTCAGCCGTTACGGACCCCCGCCGTGTGAACATACCCTTACTCTATAATAAGACCAAGACACGTTTTAATGGGAAGTGGAATGGCCACAGCTTTATTTTCCAAAACACTTTTATTGAATAATTTTTAACACTTAAATTCAGCTTGAAGGCTTCATCCTCATTTTGTTGTTTTTTGCAAAGCCTTGAGATGCAATCGAACCGCTATTCCAGCGGGCATGTAGGGTGCTAAACCGCCTTCCAAGCTAACTCCGCCCACTGTGACATCTGCAAAAGAAAAAGAGCCGAAGAAAAACGCCAAATACCACCGTACTCAGTATTATCCAAAAACCGCCATAACCCCAGGGGAGGGAGAGTGGGTGTACTTCTCGGTGGAGCAGAAGGTAAGAGGGGGAAAAATGCACTTGACCCTCTCCTTTATTAATTTTACCACACCCCTCGCACCATCCTGCAACCAATCCTGGATCCCTGGGCATTCCTTGAACTTTTTACCTCTCCTCCTCCATCCCTTGCAGTCCCTGGCACTTTCCCTAAACGGTTCATTGCCTACAATTCTATGGATGAATTAAAAAAATAAAAAAAAACTGAATCAATATCTGAATGTGTGAATCAAATTGTGACTCTGACTAGGAGGTGGTAGCATCTCCCCACTGCTCTGACTGCAACTTGCATTAACAAAAACTAAGCCACACCCTTTGGATCGGTCACACCCCTTTCTGCCACTTTAGTCACACATGGAGAAAAGCAAGATGTTAAAGGGGTGGTCCATGATCAGGATCCATGTCTGCTTTCTGCCCAAAACAGTACCACACCTGTCCACAGCTTGTGTATGGTATTGCAATTTAACCCCATTTACTTCACAAGATCTGAGCTGCTATACCAGTCACAACCATGGCAGGCGTGGCACTGTTTCTAGAAAAAAGCAGCCATGTTTTTCTAATATTGTATAATCCCTTTAAAGACCCTGGTTCTCTGGCAGATTTTTTTTCTAGACTGTTTCAGAAGCTTGAAGACTTTCCTGCAGATTGACAAATATACAAGTCTTTGCTTTGTACTTTTATTTTGTCTCATTCATTTCTAGGATTTGTGTTGCCTTAAAGTTTAGGTGATAAATGTATGATTGCTGGGGGCCCCACCACAGGGACCCCCTCTGATCTGTAGGAAGGGGCAGAGGCGTAGCTAGGTTCTCCAGCACCCGGGGCAAAGATTGAGTTTGGCGCCCCCCCCAACTTCTTTCCCGACATCTCCTTCCCCTTCGACGTGTTTGTTTTCTCTACCAATCAATGACGTGTCATTTCTTTTCCACATTTCTTTTTATGTAACTCGAGCATAAAAACATTTGTACATTTTACAAGCGATATAGTTCTATACACAACACCAGAACCAAGCTCAGTACATAAATACAGCCCCAGAACCAAGCTCAATACATATATACAGCACCAGCACAAATACAGCTCAATGTAGTGCAACCCCTGCCGTATAGGTGTGTACGGCGTAAAACTACAGCTCCCAGCATGGCCCAAACAATGATAAAGATATGCTGGGAGTTGCTGTTTCACAAAAAATAAATCATATCATAAGTATCTCGCTGCAGATCATACAGTGACTACATTACTGATTAGAGGCAGAATAAACATTTACATTAAAGAGGCTCTGTCACCAGATTCTCAAATCCCTACCTCCTATTGCATGTGATCGGCGCTGCAATGTAGATAACAGTAACGTTTTTTGTTTTTTTTTAAACGTTCATTTTTGGCCAAGTTATGAGCAATTTTATATTTATGCAAATGAGCTTTGAAATGGACAGTTGGGCGTTTTTTTTCCGTTATGTCCAACTGGGCGTGTATTGTGTTTTTAACTGGGCGTGTTTATGTGTATGACGCTGACCAATCCGTGACCAGTCAGCGTCATACACTCCTCTACATTCATTTACAAGCAGCACAGCGTTCTTACTAGAACTATGTGCAGCCAGATACACAAGTGTCCTGATAATGAATACACATGAAATCCAGCCTGGACGTCATGTGTACTCAGAATCCTGACACTTCTGAATCTTTTCTGTGAGATACTCCACATATAGTCCACCCCTGTATATAGCCCCCCGGTAGATATAGCCCACCCCTGTATATAGTGCTCAATAGATTGCCCACCCCTGTATATAGCCCCCCTGTAGATATAGCTCACCCCTGTATATAGTGCTCCATAGATAGCCCACCCCTGTATATAGCCCCCCTGTAGATATAGCCCACCCCTGTATATAGTGTTCCATAGATAGCCCACCCCTGTATATAGCCCCCCTGTAGATATAGTCCACCCCTGTATATGGTGCTCCATAGATAGCCCACCCCAGTATATAGCCCCCCCTGTAAATAGAGCCCCCCCCCGTAGATAAAGCCCCCCCGTTGATAACCGGCCATTCATTGCTTCTAATTGTACCTGTGTCCTATAGACACAGGTACAATTATAGTGCAGGAGGAGGTGGCGCTGGCGCCCCCTCTAAGTTCCACCCGGGGCACATGCCGCCCTGCCCCCCCCTAGCTACACCCCTGGGAAGGGGTACCGAGCCCCTATTCCTCCTTACTGCAATATCGCAGTGAGGAGGATTTTACATAAAACACCTCTACTGTGGATAGGTGATAAATGTTCGTGAACACATAATAATAATAATAATAATAATAATAATAATAATAATAATAATAATAATAATAATAATTAATAATAAATCTAAATATTTAATTAATAATGTCACTTAAATTGTAAATATTCTTTTTCTTTTCTTTATGACATACGAGTGGTATAATTGGTGGTATATGTTGTGCTGTAAACATTTTACTTCTGTCCTACACCAAGTACATAACTGAAATAAAAGCCATGATTATTCTGAAACCAGCGTTCATTATGTCACAGTGCATCCATTTTCCCTCAGGCATTCAGTACACTGCGTGCGGAGTGAGAACGGCTGGTACACTCTGCCAATAGAGATTTGATCAGCTGAACATTCTTTTGTGCTGCAGAACAGAAAATGATTTGACTTATTTACGTGTGTCAGAGATGTACGTTGTTCTCCGAGCAGTGACAGCGAGACACCCTGTACAGAACTCAATGACCTGAGATCCCCTCTCACAAAGTAGCAGCATCGGAGGCAGGAAATCCACACTGCCAGGAATAAAACTAGCACAGTATACAATTTCATTTGGTGAAACTAAGATACGCTCCAATTCTTTCTGTGAATTCGGAGGTTTTGTACAACCTTCTGTAATGTTCCATGTTTTTGGATATATTCATCCAGAAAATGTTTGGCAAGTTGCTACTTTGTAATATTGTGTGTAGTTGATATGTAATCTGGAGGTGACATAGTATCATTGTAATGTGGAGTCTAGTAAAGGAATACATTCCACCGTAACTTGACTGTCAGTTCTTGTCATTCTCGCTCTACCAGTTTACCATAGCCATTAGCATGTAAAGTGTGGGGGATAAATCCGCAAGCTTAAAAAGGACGTTATGTTATTTTACATGCTATTGCATTTGGAATTTAGCATTTATGCTTTACATATTGTAACATTTGCTGGTAAAATATTGATATCACTCATCTTCATACACAAAGACATATTACTAGGTAGTATAAACATAGTCAAATAAATGGTACAAATTACTGGAAATGGGCATAGATAAGTGTGATGCTTTCTTCCTTGGAAGGTATGAAGGCCTATTGGAGACAATGGCTCAACGTCAGAGCAACTTACTACTATATGGACAAACCTTGTAAGGAATAGACGGGGTTAGAGGAATAGTGGGTGCAGAAGTAGCAGTAACACCCAAACCCTTGCACCTAAGTGGACCCCAAGGCCCCTTTGTCACATAAGAAGACACCAGTATTATAAATGGAACATGGTAGGTGGGGTCCCTGTTTCAGATTTTACATTGGTTCCCAGGAGCTTTAAGTTATGCCTCTAAGAAATAGACAAGGGTTGAGGTAAAGTTACAGTCCAAAAGGACAGACAGTGTCATCTGTCATTGTGTGATGTTGCAGCAGGAGCATAGTGACCACGGGACAAAATACAGAAGAAAACACGTGGCTGATATTCTGGAGTTGCACAATGGTCGGGCATATTTTAGTTGGAGGAGTGTGGTGACTGCCATTGAGGAGTATGGCCTAAGAGTAGTGGCTGTCACTTGCAGTGGTGACCCCCAAGCAGAGTAAAACAAAGCAATACAAGATCAAGGTTTCCCACAAAGGACATTTATCATCTTTCCCCAGGATAGGTGATAAATGTATGATAGCTGGGGGACCCACCAGTGGAGCACACACTGATCACTAGAATGGGGGTCTTGAGTCCTCCTTCCTCCTCATTGCATGATCGCAGTGAGGAGTTTGAATGGAGCGGTTGTCACGCATGCGCCCTGACACTCCTTTCAATGTCTATGCAGTTGATGGAAACAGCCCCATAGACATTCAATGGAGAGACTGGGTGCATGCGTGACTACCGCTTCATTCAAACTTCTCACTGCTGTAGTGTAGTGATGAGAAGGGGGACTCGGGACTCCCGTTCTAGTGATCAATGGGGGTACTAGTTTTGGACACCTGTGGATTAGTGATAAATGTCCTTTGTGGGACAACCCCGGACCTGTCAAGTCTTCTTACAGCTAAACCAGCTGGATAGCTTACAAGCTAGTCCCCGACATTCAGTGCCAATCTCAGTCATAGACACCGAGCACTGGGGGCCCCCTAATGGACAGTCTACTCGTACAGGTCACAGAAACTAACAGAACCAATTGTAGGGGAACGCGGGCGGCTAGCAGGAAAAAAAACCAGTTCTGCTTTTAGTAACAAACGCAGCAAAAGACCAAGGTCAGGAAACCTGCCAAAGGTCAGAAATGAGACATCACATAAAGGTAGCCAGCCAGGTCCAGAGGCCAAATTGTACACGTCTAACACCAAAGGCTGCAAGGGCCAAGCATTCAGTAAAGCACAGGCTAGTGTTACATAGATACATAGGTTGAAAAAAGACATAGGACCATCAAGTACAACTTTTCTCATCAATATCAATCTTTCTGTTTTCCTAGACAATCAAGTCCTTGACCTCCCACAACCTCTCCTGAGACTTCAGCCATGTTTTTGATGCGGTTGTATTCAATCACAGTGGCTAGTGCTAGACCGAGGAGATGGTAAATTCTGTGACACACTTTTAACCTGGTGAGCAGTCTATCCTGAAATATCCCTTGAAATAAGGATATGCACAAGATGGCCTAATAAATATTTATAAGATACCATAATAAAGATAAGCTATTGGGTTCATTTGCATTAACTCATCTGCTTTATGCAAATGAAGATCCTCAACTATTATTTAGACTTATTTCACGTCTTGGAGTAATCTTGATGTTTAGACTTATTTAAAGCAAGGATGAGTGTGAGGGTGTCATGTGAAATACATTTCAAATAACTAGGAACATGCCCTTATTTACTGATAAAAACTGGTGGAAAATGTATTTTCGAAGGCCATAAAATATGGAATCAGTGGCATAACTACCGCTGTAGCCGCCATAGTGGCTGCTACGGGGCCCGCGGCATGAGGGGGCAGATGCTATTTAACACTATGACAGAGCAGGGAGGTATCTCCATGCTCCTCTATAGGGTACTGTTAACAGTGGCGTAGCTCTAGGGGCCGCAATTGCGACAGGCCCCTAAGACTGGGGGGCCTGCTGGGCCCCCGTAGCCACACAGCGCTAAATGTGCTGGTCCCGCTTCCTGATACAGTTTTAATGCTGGAGCACAGAGCTGACAGCTCCTTGCTCCAGCATTTACTCTGCCGTGAGCTGCTCGGCGCAGGCAGGCAAGATGTGGTGACGTCATCGCGCCTGTCTGCTCCGAGTCACCCATAGCACAGACCAGAGGAGAAGGATCCTCCACCCGTCGTAGGAACGGGGATAGGTAAGTAATTATGGCATTATACTGGGTAGGAAAGGGGGGCTGATATGGTGGCAGCTATAGGAGCATTTTACTAAATGGGGCCATTATACTGTATGTGGGGCATTATACTGTGGGGACAGCTATGGGGGTATTATACTGTGGGGGCAGTTATGGGGGGCATTATACTGTGGGGGCAGCTATGGGGGCATTATACTGTGTGGGGCATTATACTGTGGGTACAGCTATGGGGGCATTATACTGTGTGGGGCATTATACGCTAGGGGGCATTATACGCTAGGGGCTGCTATGGGGGCATTATACAGTGGGGCAGCTATGGGGGTATTATACTGTTGTGGCAGCTATGAGGGGGCATTATATTGTATGGGGCAGCTATGAGGGGGCATTATACTGTGGGGGCAGCTATGGGGGCATTATACTGTATGGGGCAGCTAAGGGGGTATTATGCTGCATGGGGCATCTATGGGGCATTATGCTGTATTGGGGAATTTGGGCATTGTACTGCATGGGGCATCTGTGTGGGCATTATACTGTATGGGGCATCTGTGTGGGCATTATACTGTATGGTTTCAGCTATGAGGGAATTATACTGTGTGGGGGGCACTATGGGAGCATGATACTGTGTGGGCTGAATCGGGTGTGTATGGGCGGGGATTGGGTGGGATTAGAGGTGTGGCTTAAAATTGCCCGCCGCATCGATTGTTCCGCTTTGTGATACTTGAAAGTATAGCACTGTCTACAGGGAGGGCTGTATAGCACTGTATGGGGAGGCTGTATAGCCCTGTCCACAGGGGGCGCTGTATAGTACTGTCTACAGGGGGGTCTGTATAGTACTGTTTACAGGGGGGGGCTATATAGCACTGTCTCTAGGGGGTGCTGTATAGCACAGGAAACAGGAGGGAGCTGTATGGCACTATTTACAGGGGGCATTATCTACAAGGGCGGGCTGTGTGTGTAACCCAGGGGAGGGGGACCCAGTCAAAAGTTTTATATGGGGCCCAGTGTTTCCTAGTTACGCCCCTGTATGGAATTTACATGCCTCTTGGTGGTAGAAACAGTCCATATGGATAATATACATGGGAGATAAATAGACATGCTACTGTAGAAGTTGATATAGGTAGTCACTATAGAGGGTGGACATGGGTTACATCTGTACACACAAATGGCATAAATACAATCACAATTAGACATTTACTGCCACAATTATTATTAAAAAGTGATCGTAATGATAATTGCCCAGTATAAACTATAAAAGTATGATAGTCGTAATGGTCTAAACATCCATCTAATGCTGTCATTATTTCAGGGAGCCGGCAATCGTTAGTCATTTAGTTAACAAGTGGTTGCAGGGTGAATGGTCCTTTACTCTACGGCTGGGCATACACTTTAAATAGCTGTTGGCCAAACTATTGTTTGGCTGACAGGTATTTCTCCCGACCAGCCCATATACCCAGAGAGAAGGGAAAATTCCCCTGGCAGAATCCTCTGGCAGCATTTTGTCTACAAACAAAAAAAATTATTGGGCATGTTGAAATTCGGTCCCGTCCGAAATCCGCTGTTTTGGTTGATATACAAACACCCGTCAGTTCCCGACATCAGGGTGGCTTAGTGATTAGCACTTTTGCCTTTCAGCACTGGTGTACTGGTTTCCAATGCAAGATCTGCATGGGGTTTGTATGGTCTCCCTGTGTTTGCGTGGTTTCCCTCTATGTTCTCCTTCCACAATCCAATAACTTTATTGGTTTCTTATTAAATTGGCACTAGTTCTTATGCGTGTGCTTGAGATAGGAAATTTAGATTGTGAGCCCCAGGGACTCATGTGAGTATTGACAATCTCTGTACAGCACTACAGATCATGTTAGTGCTATATAAGCTACAGGAAATAATACCTGGAGAAGTGTTAAGTGATTGATCTCTTACGCAATAATTCTACAAGGAACATCCTGTATGACAGCAAAATTGTATGCAATGCAGCAACATTGTCAAGGAATAAAATAATATCAGAATTAATGACTGAAAGCACCGGGCATTAAAGGAGCACTCCACTTTTTTCTTTTATTTCCCCCTCCATTTGTACATTGGTGTTTCAGTGGTGTGCTGTGTGCAGAAATACTTACCGATCCGTGCATCACGTCGTTTTCCAGCACCACCCACGTGATCTTCATTCTGACCTGTCTGGAATCACTGTGCTTTTGAGAAAACCGGAACTCAGGCTCTCAATGCATTCCTATGGGAGCAGGAACGGGGCTCCATAGGAATGCATTGAGAGCCTGAGTTTCGGTTTTCTCAAAAGCAGTGATACCAGACCAGTTCAGAGTCAAGATCACGTGGGCGGTGCTGGACCCGAAAACGACGTGATGCACGGATCGGTAAGTATTTCTGCACACAGAACCCCACTGAAACACCAATGTACAAATGGAGTGGGAAATAAAAACAAACACGTGGAGTGCTTCTTTATGGAACCATTCCAGAGAGAACAGAGCATAGGAACTGTGCCTGCCTCCCCAGAAATAATTTCGGTCCTCTGCCCCTACCATGCCAATCTCCATAATGACATTTTCATTTTCAGATTTTGTACGATTCTTTTCATGTACTTATCTTTCATCATTCATTATTGATAAATCCATCCTGTCCTGTATAATTTAATATGATTCTCTCTTTATAGAAATTAAGACCCTACCAAGATCAACAAAACCATCAGAATGGTCATAATACCACAAGCAAAAGCATCAAAGTAAGCAGAAATATACCTGAGACACAAAGAGATGGATACACAGTGATAATGTGCGACAAGATTCCAGAACGAACACCACACACAATGGGCCGACCGCTGTTTATAAACGGACCGAGGTCCAGGACCTAATTCGTGTATGGTACTCTATATGACAATGCCCCGTAACGATTTATCTTTATCTCTCATATCTAGCTAAAAAATAACAGTAAATGTGGGTCATAATGAATAAAAAAAATGACAGCTTCAGTAATAAACAATGGGAGTCTGCTGCTGCTACATTTGGAAACAAAATGTTAGAAATAGACGGCTTTGCCCTCGGGCAATAGCAGGCATGCGGATAATTGCAGCGGCGATGGAACAGAAAAATAATTAGAAGACGTTTCTAAGCACAGATATTCCCTAATCTTTCAGCGCATTCGCTTCTTTCACTACATGCTTGGATAGCTTGTTTGATAGAGAAGATGCATTGTAAAATAAACCTCGATTATTTACCGCTATAAAAACATAACTGTATGAAAGCAAAGTTCCACCTTAAAGCCACTTTAATGTTCATATTAGGGAATTGCATAAATCCCTATATTCTTATAGAATGTCCGGAACAGAATTTCTCTTTTTACAAACAGAAGTGATTTAATATTAACCTGTTAACTGCTATTCTGTATTCTGCAAAGCAAGCACAAGGAATTAAAACGCTTTGCTGTCCTGAAAATATAAACACCCTTGAGCACCATTTTGTGTTATTTGTAGATCTAAATAGGTCTACAATTCTGCGCTGATTAATTTAATAAAATATCTTTATAATGGTTGAAGTTCATTTTTTCTGATACAGAGCTCCAAATCCCCTGCATAGCCATAGCGTTAAAAGATAAAAATGTGTCTGCCTGCAACCACCACTAGAGAGAGCTTAGGAGCTAAATTTCTGCTAATTATTCATTGATCTCAATAATATAACAGTATACCATTAGCTCCACACCTCCCTCTAGTGGTGGCTGCTGACAGTCAGAATTAAATTTTTTAACTCTATGGGAGAAAATTTATTAAGACTGACGTTTCATTGCAACATCAAAGTTTACGCAAAAACCTCACGTACAATGCATGCTAAATGTCAGCCATGTGTATATTTATTCAGTTTTCTGTCACCTATTGTCATTTGTATAGCCTTGAATACCTAGGCCTCTAGCAGTAAAATTTGTGTCATCCTGTCATTCTAACCTCTGCCTTACAACTAAAATAATTGAGCTCCCGGGACAAACATATATATATATACAGTGAAGGAAATAAGTATTTGATCCCTTGCTGATTTTGTAAGTTTGCCCACTGTCAAAGTCATGAACAATCTAGAATTTTTAGGCTAGGTTAATTTTACCAGTGAGAGATAGATTATATTTTAAAAAAAACAGAAAATCACATAGTCAAATTTATATCTATTTATTTGCATTGTGCACAGAGAAATAAGTATTTGATCCCCTACCAACCATTAAGAGTTCAGCCTCCTCCAGACCAGTTACACACTCCAAATCAACTTGGTGCCTGCATTAAAGACAGCTGTCTTACATGGTCACCTGTATAAAAGACTCCTGTCCACAGACTCAATTAATCAGTCTGACTCTAACCTCTACAACATGGGCAAGACCAAAGAGCTTTCTAAGGATGTCAGGGACAAGATCATAGACCTGCACAAGGCTGGAATGGGCTACAAAACCATAAGTAAGACGCTGGGTGAGAAGGAGACAACTGTTGGTGCAATAGTAAGAAAATGGAAGACATACAAAATGACTGTCAATCGACATCGATCTGGGGCTCCATGCAAAATCTCACCTCATGGGGTATCCTTGATCCTGAGGAAGGTGAGAGCTCAGCCGAAAACTACACGGGGGAACTTATTAATGATCTCAAGGCAGCTGGGACCACAGTCACCAAGAAAACCATTGGTAACACATTACGCCGTAATGGATTAAAATCCTGCAGTGCCCGCAAGGTCCCCCTGCTCAAGAAGGCACATGTACAGGCCCGTCTGAAGTTTGCAAATGAACATCTGGATGATTCTGAAAGTGATTGGGAGAAGGTGCTGTGGTCAGATGAGACTAAAATTGAGCTCTTTGGCATTAACTGAACTCGCCGTGTTTGGAGGAAGAGAAATCCTGCCTATGACCAAAAGAACACCGTCCACACTGTCAAGCATGGAGGTGAAAACATTATGTTTTGGGGGTGTTTCTCTGCTAAGGGCACAGGACTACTTCACCGCATCAATGGGAGAATGGATGGAGCCATGAACCGTCAAATCCGGAGTGACAACCTCCTTCCCTCCACCAGGACATTAAAAATGGCTCGTGGCTGGGTCTTCCAGCACGACAATGACCCAAAACATACAGCCAAGGCAACAAAGGAGTGGATCAAAAAGAAGCACATTAAGGTCATGGAGTGGCCTAGCCAGTCTCCAGACCTTAATCCCATCGAAAACTTATGGAGGGAGCTGAAGATCCGAGTTGCCAAGCGACAGCCTCGAAATCTTAATTATTTACAGATGATCTGCAAAGAGGAGTGGGCCAAAATTCTATCTAACATGTGTGCAAACCTCATCATCAACTACAAAAAAATATCTGACTGCTGTGCATGCCAACAAGGGTTTTGCCACCAAGTATTAAGTCTTGTTTGGCAAAGGGATCAAATACTTATTTCTCTGTGCACAATGCAAATAAATATATATAATTTTGACTATGTGATTTTCTGTTTTTCTCTCACTGGTAAAATTAACCTAGCCTAAAAATTCTAGACTGTTCATGTCTTTGACAGTGGGCAAACTTACAAAATCAGCAAGGGATCAAATACTTATTTCCTTCACTGTATATATATATATATATATATATATATATATATATATATGTATATATATATATATATATATATATATATATATATATATATATACATATACATATGACAATGACTCCTGTTTTCTATATCATATCTCTGTGTCCTAGGAGCTTGCAGACAAATAGATGTCTTTTTTAATTTATAGACTAAATGTCCCTTTAAAGAGGCTCTGTCACCAGATTTTGCAACCCCTATCTGCTATTGCAGCAGATAGGCGCTGCAATGTAGATTACAGTAACGTTTTTATTTTTAAAAAACGAGCATTTTTGGCCAAGGTATGACCATTTTCGTATTTATGCAAATGAGGCTTGCAAAAGTACAACTGGGCGTGTTGAAAAGTAAAAGTACAACTGGGCGTGTATTAAGTGCGTACATCGGGGCGTGTTTACTACTTTTAATAGCTGGGCATTCTGAAGAGAAGTATCATCCACTTCTCTTCAGAACGCCCAGCTTCTGGCAGTGCAGATCTGTGACGTCACTCACAGGTCCTGCATCGTGTCGGCACCAGAGGCTACAGATGATTCTGCAGCAGCATCAGCGTTTGCAGGTAAGTCGATGTAGCTACTTACCTGCAAACGCTGATGCTGCTGCAGAATCAACTGTAGCCTCTGGTGTCGACACGATGCAGGACCTGTGAGTGACGTCACAGATCTGCACTGCCAGAAGCTGGGCGTTCTGAAGAGAAGTGGATGATACTTCTCTTCAGAACGCCCAGCTATTAAAAGTAGTAAACACGCCCCGATGTACGCACTTAATACACGCCCAGTTGTACTTTTACTTTTCAACACGCCCAGTTGTACTTTTGCAAGCCTCATTTGCATAAATACGAAAATGGTCATAACTTGGCCAAAAATGCTCGTTTTTTAAAAATAAAAACGTTACTGTTATCTACATTGCAGCGCCGATCTGCTGCAATAGCAGATAGGGGTTGCAAAATCTGGTGACAGAGCCTCTTTAACCACGTGAAAACAACAGGATATGTGTTCATTTACAGGCAATAGAAAATGGTATCCACATATCATCATGTACATATTACTGATCCATAAAAAAGTTAATGGATCAAATAACAGTAAGAACGTACCATGAATTTAAACGCGCTATTTTCTTAATAGTAGTCCTAACAAAAGTTAAAGGGTTGTCTGAGAAGAGAAAAAAGTGACAGTTTTTTCCTAAGAAACAGCGCCACTCTTGTCCATGGACTGTATCTGGTATTGCAGCATAATCTCATACATTTAAATACTACTGAGCTGCAACACCAGGCACAACCAATAGACAAAAGTGACACTGTTCCTGAAAAAAAAAGAAGACTTTAGTGTCTTGAAATATATTAAAGAGGATACATTACCTTATTTGAATTTCCCAACCCAGTTATGACATGAGAGGAGAGAATGTTATCACCCAATTCTTACCAGATATCAGACATTGCATACTGATGATGCAAGGAACAGAGAATATACAGTATTTTCCTCAAAATGCAATTACTATTTATACTGTATATATCTAGAAAGTGCAATAATATGCTGGCTGTCTAGTCTAGTCAATTTCTGGCAAATTTATGCATTTGACATGTGTTTATAGGTTTCTGGCAGCCATGTTAATTTTCCACATCACTCATTCAGCTACAGAACTAAAAACAGGAAGAATAAAAAAGAAACATTGTACAAAAGAATCTGATGGTATAAAGCAGATTAACTCTGATTTGTTACATAATTCTTTCCATGATCACATTGCTTTTAACATTCCAGCCAGTGCATAGTCACCATTATAGATCACACCCTTGGTAAATATACCGTCCAGAGTATTTATGGAAAATGACAGCTACAACGGCAAACCCACAAACTCTGCTGTAGCCTTAAGAGGGTTTTACAGAGGACAATTATCGGGCAGATGAGCTTTCATATAACGCTCGTTGCCAATAATTGCCCTGTGTAAACGGCAACGATCAGCAGATGAACGAGCAAACGCTCAATCATCTGCTGATCGTATCGTTTTAAAAAAGTAAAAGATTATCGTTGTCGGCAGCACATCTCCCTGTGTAAACAGGGAGACGTGCTGCCGACATGATAATAATGTATGGGGACGAGCTTTCGGAGTAAACGACCGCTCATCCCCATCCATAGCCCTGTGTGACAGGAGCAAGCGAGCGCCGATCAATGATGTCTCGTTGATCGGTGCTCGCTGCACCGGCCGAGTGTCGGCCGGTGTAAAAGGGCCTTTAAACGTATTTGGAACTTTACATATCATTAATGGTCATTTCAAAATACACAAAAAGAATAAAGAACAAATCACTTTTTTAAAAATAAGTTTTATTATGTGTATTTGACACTTATGTGGCCCTTTGTAAAATAGTGCAGTGTACTGGTCTCCTATGGAAAATATAGCTACACTTTGTGATTTTTTAGGCCTTGTTTACACAGTGCAGATCTGATGCAAAATTGGATCCAGGAGAGGAGACACTTTAAAGGGTTTGTCCCAGAATTGACAATTATCACCTATCCACAGGACACTAAATAACAAAATATGGCAGAATAGTTCTCTGGGGCTACCTCTCTTATTACATTGGCTAAATTTGGCAAAAGCATGCAGCCAGTTGGAAAAAGTGTGCAGAATCAACTAATACTGATGATTTTACTCCTCCATTTTTGCTCTCATCGGGTTTCTTCCAATCCAGATACAATTTTTTCCAGATTTAATAAGGAAAAAATCTCTATGTCCTTCCATATTTTTGAGGTTTGAGATGGGCCCTCAAAAGCCGCTCAAAACAAACAAGCACTTCCCCTTTTGCTTAGTCCGCTAAAGGAACATCATCAACCACTTTCTCTTTTTCCCTCCCTCCTGTCGCCTGACTCGCTGTCGACTTGGCAGCCACCACCAGGGCATCAACAAAGGCAACCCCTCCCGCCCCTGAAGCTAAAAGCTGTCTGCGTGCACTCCATGCACACCTCCCCACCCGCCGTTATGCGTAAGCACAGCTCTGGCAAATCCCCGCACCCCGCACGCTCCATGGATCGCAGAAGAGGTCTGGGGTCTGTATAAGAGAATGCAATACCTTCCTGGGAGCTGTCCCAGCCAACTGGTGTAGTAGGAAGAAAAATTGTGAGCAAAAGCTGGACCAACAGAACGGCGCTGCTAAACCGAAATAAGGATGATTGAAGTAGTAAGAAATAAATAATTTCTTATTACTTCGATCATCCTTATTTCCGTTTAGCAGCGCCGTTCTATTGGTCCAGCTTTTGCTCACAATTTTTCTTCCTGATCTCTGGCGGTAACATCATTACTGTCTCTCCTCAATCAAACCCTTGCTTACATCAGAGTTGTGTCTGACCAAGCACAACTTGTATAGGTGAGCATAATTATCAGCTACCTATGTATACTGTTTATCAGTTTTTACCTGCACTATGCTGGCGCCGTGCATTCTCTCTTTTTTCTACAACACAGAGTATCTGGTGTAGTAAACAGGTATTCTGAACCAAGACCGCCATCCTCACTATCTGTAGATGATGAGGGGCTTGCCGACCATCCTCCTCCATGTGTGTTGATGTCTTGTGAAGGCCTCCAGCCTGCTGTGGCCGATGCAGCCTTTCCTACTACGGTTGCTGTTCCTGCCACTCCACTTTGTTACCAGAAGCATGGAGGCCCTTTGCGGAAGAGAGCCAGCCCGCCGCTGGGAATGGTCAGCTCCCGTCTCCACGTGTCTCCCACGCTAAGCTCATGCCACCGGCAGGGACATTGCCCAGGGATGCGACCGGCACACTACCGCTGCTATATAGAAGGCAGGCGGCAGAAGCAGAGCCCCTCCATACCACTCAAGTAGGCCGCGTCGTAGGATTCCTCCCAGCCTCCCTTCTCACTTAAGTGGTGCAGCACCCTGGAGGAGGAAGGTGGAAGGTTCCCAATGGGGCTCCTCAAACTGTGCCGGCTCCTGGGGTGACCTCCGGACTTAACCACACCAAAGGTTGGGATCGACGGACCTGGACCCTGCCTGGAGGAGGCACATCTGCACACAACAAGTTTTGAAGAAGGTCCTGCAGACAGGCCACTCCATGCATGTCCACAGCAGACCAAATCTGATACATCATGGCGTCCATCATCAGGTAAGCCGCAAAACGTCCTACTTCTTTTTCCTAGGTTCCCTGCAAAAAGAGGCCTTTACTTCCATGTTTAAAGTTTATAAAGCAGCCGAATCCCTCCTCTAATGGTATGTATCACCTCCCCATCCATAAATCTCACTAACCACTAGCCGATCCATAAACCTCTCTAGTGACTATTACATGAATTGCTTTTACCATCCAACTAGCTCTGGTGTTCATTATTTCCCTCCAATCAAGCGCCTTAGCCATTATTCACACAACAGGGTTTCCTGGCCGGGTGACGGCCGTTCATAAAACGGCTGTCACCCGGCTGCAGTAGGAACAATAGACCCCTAATGGGGCTATTCACATGACCGATTTTATGACGGCCCGGAAAACTGGCCGTCAAAAAATGGGACATGCCCTATTTTCGGCCGTTTACCCGGCTAAGTCTATGGGGCCAGGTAATACACGGCCATCACCGGAATGTGTCCCGAGTGATGGCTGTGTCTACCGTCGCTCGCGCTCTCCTCACAGCGCAGTGTGCATGTGAGGAGGAGGAGTTTATGCCATTCGAATGAATGGCTGTACGCTGGAGGTAAGTTTCTACAATGTGGGGGTGCTGTATACAGGGGTACTGTGTGGCAGGGCCCGGGTGTACAGCAGGTGGAAGGGAGCACTGCGCTGGCTCCCTTCCCCTGCTTGTTTTAAAAGCGCCCTGGCCCGGCGACACCTTCCATGGCCGATGGCGCAGGTATCTCCCTGCTCTGCTATGTGCTAGCCACACTTTAGCTCCCTGAAGGAGCGGAATCCCCGTGTGTTCAGGGATTCCGCTCCTGGACAGAGCGCTTGATGTCTCTGTCCATATATGGACAGTGACATCAGGGGAAACTCCTGAAGCGGAATCCCCGAACACTCTGTGACCGGGGATTCCACACCAGCCGAAGCCAGTAACGTTCAGTGTCCATAAATGGACACAGACAACAGGGGCTTTTCCTGAAGTGGAATCACCGGCCACATGGGGATTCCCCTTCAGGAGTTGCCCCTGATGTCACTGTCTAGATATGCCCGGCCCGGATGAAAAACTGATGCAAACCAGCCGGGAAAAATGGACGATTTTATCGGTCGACACTCGGACTCGGTCGGGACCCAGTCGTGTGAATAATACCTTACTTCGCTACGTGGCTCTCACTTTCTGCTTCATTCTTGTTTATTTTCTTAGCCAAATTACTGTTTTCAGAATGATGAATTGACTTTTTTCATATGCTGCTTGCGAGCTATTCTTAGAGTAATGAAAGTGAATGTGGCCGTGTAATGAGCCGCAGGTTTACGCGACACTACAGTGGCGAGAAATCCTTCAAGATGATGTTTTTTTGCGACTAGTGCCGTGCTTGCAGCTACCTGTGTGTTGCAACGCATCTGAAATCACTTTCATTACTGCAACACAGGCAGCAGGACACAGCAATAGCACAGCGATATTTGGCCATGTGACCTGCGTTACGACCAAAGTCACCATGTAAACCTAGCCTTAAAGAGGACTTATTACCTCTCCTGATATGTCTGTTTTAGTAATTTAGAATTCTAGAGCATTTTTTCTTAGAACTCTAGAACTTAAATCCAACCTGTACGATCTCTTTTTCCCAGATGGCAAATGTCAAGGCATTATTTCCCAGTCTGTATGGAAGAGACATTGTTCGCGGGTCCCACCAACAAAAATGTCATGTCTTTCGCCAGCCTTAGTTACAGCTATGACTAAGAAGTTGCGGTGGTTTTAATGGTTCATAAAGTCGAAAGGATTTTTCTCATCTCAATTGCTGGCTCCCGCTAATGTTGGATTGCCTGTCCTTGCAAGATATTACGCGGGGTGGTTAACGGATTGGGATATGTGTCTTTAATGTCTGGCTTTTAGCTACACCTATGAACCTGTGAATGTTGTATCTTTAAATCATCCTAGGAACTAGCGTATATAGAAGTGCTTCTATGTGATCAATTCATATGTGATCTTTTTTTTACAGGCAGCAGCCTATGACCAGCAGGCATCACTTGTGTGGCATGATGATTGGTTACAGCATGGCATAGCAGTGCTACAGATGTGCGTCGTTTGCTCCTCTCAGCCGCCCCTGGCAGAGTGACAACTAATATTATTACAGTTACAGATTTCTCAATCCTTATTCCTCATTAACATATAGCTTGAGTTTATTTATCAAAAATGACGCCACTTTACAAGCAATGCCCCTTGTGCGCCAGGTTTCTCTCCTCGGGTTACTTATTATAACTGCTTCTGTTGCACCATAAATCACATGCCAGCTGGAGCTCTTCTCACAGGACTGTATCAGTTATCTCTATGGAAGAAATACAGAGCAGCATTACAATTCTAGGAAACGTGGGTTCTAATAATGATGGCTCATTCTGCAATGACCGGAGGACTCAGTGACAGCAGATATGATGTGTGGGGAATATATGAGTGATTTCTGACATTTCCACTCATGTATCAGTGAGTAAGGTGTGTCCCTCTAAAAATGAGAGCATTAGAGCCTTTATTTTCTATGTGGGCAGAATTAATGATTCTATACATCCAGATGCTGCAGAGTCACGGGCCTGATATTCCATGACTCAGTGTTTCTCCACGCGATGAACCTCACCCACAGATACATGTGACAGCGTACACTTGGCTAGAACCCTGTACAGCACCTTCCCTACAGCAAGTGGCAGGTCACATGGCAGGAGCAGCGTATCCCATGTGATGCAGCGTCCTCCAGTCTCCAGTACGCACTGTGTAGGCTTCAACTATGACATGGACAACATAGCAAACATTCAGTTCACATCATATGTCATTATACTACTAATTCCTGTTCTGATCGGCGTGTGGTCATTTACTGTACTGCAGAAAGGCTTTTTACAACTTGCCTAGCAGCAAACTGACTGACTACATAACATAACTTGTACCTAACAGGCCATGTATCCTCCAGAAAATAACGAGACAAGAAACAAATTAACTTTTAATTATGGGATGACTCGGGGTCGGCCGCAGTTATTTATTAATGTATTAAATTGTTTAACATAAACATACCAAAATAACCTCAGTCTATAGGTACCCGTATGCCAAGCAGTCCTTTGCGGAGCATGTAGGTAGACTGTTTATCTTATAACCCGCCCCACTGTGACAATTAACCGTAAAGGAAGGACTATATGCGCAACAGGAAACACAATGTGTGGCATCAAGCAACAACTTCAAATGATATATGTTTTCCTTTTGCTTGTTTTTGTTTTTTTGTTTGTTTTAACTGCATATTTCACAAAATTTTATTAATTTCCAAGATTTATTTTTTGGGGGATTTTTTTTTAAGAAAAAGAAATTAACGATATTCTAAAAACAACCAAATAAAGGGAGGGAACCAAGATGTCTCCTCACAATGAGAGGAGCCGGGAAGGGGAAGAACTTATAACCCCTTAATTACCATAAAAATCGCCCGCTCATGCTGCACTGCAACTACATCTAGCCAATGACTGCAAAACAGCCATGACTCCAACTCTCCCCTGGCCTGTACACAAACTTCATTTAACCCTTTCCCCATTTACTCAGTCAAAGGCCCTGAGTCTAAACGCCTACGAGCCTACTAGTAATTGATGTCTGTTAGGGCACAGCCAGACGTGGCGGACTTGCTGTGGAATTCCGCTGTGGACAGTCCACAGTGGAATTCTCCAGCGGCCGTTTTTTACATTTGTTTTTAATAAATTTTTAGGAAAGTTAGTTCAGACATTGCGGAGAACTCGGCTGCGGAAAACTGCGCTGATGACCATAGGCTGCGGTGTGGAATTTTCCCTCCGCAGAATGCACTGTCTGTTGCGGAGAAGAAGCGGAATTTCACTGCGGATTTCAGCCTTTGCAATGCAAAAACTGAGGCAAGTCCGCTGTCTTTTCTGCAACGTCTGAATTACCTGTCAAATATGCAAATGTTGGTGCAGATTCATTGCGTAATTGTCCCAAATCTGCACCAACATTTGCAGCGGAAAAACGCCGCCACGTCTGGCCGTGCCTTTAGGGTATGTTCACACGCAAACGGAAAATACGTCTGAAATTACGGAGCTGCAACTGGCAACGTTTTTGCAAGTACTCGCGTTTTTCGCGGCGTCTTTTACGGACGTAATTGGAGTTGTTTTTCATTGGAGTCAATGAAAAACGGCTCCAAAAGCGTCAAAATAAGTGACATGCACTTCTTTGATGCGGGCGTATTTTTACGCTCCGTCTTTGACAGCGACGCGTAAAATTACAACTCATCTAAACAGAACATCGTAAAACTCATTGCAAGCAATGGGCAGATGTTTGCAGACGTAATGGAGCCGTCTATTTTGGCGTAATTCAAGGCGTTAAACACCTGAATTACGTCTGAAAATAGGCCGTGTGCACATACCCTTAGGGTATGTTCACACAACCTCTTTTCAGACTTAATGGAGGTGTTTTACCCTTAGGGTATGTGCACACGATAACTGCATTTACGTCTGAAATTACGGAGCTGTTTTCAGGAGAAAACAGCTCCTGAATTTCAGACGTAAATGCATGTACTGGCGTTTTTCGGCGCGTCTTTTACAGACGTAATTTGGAGCTGTTCTTCATTGAAGTCAATGAAAAACTGCTCCAATTACTTCCCAAGAAGTGTCCTGCATTTCTTTTGACAAGGCTGTTATTTTACGCGCCGTCTTTTGACGGCGACGTGTAAAATGACAGGTCGTCGGCACAGAACATCGTAAGACCCATTGAAAGTAATGGGCAGATGTTTGCCGACGTATTGGAGGCGTTTTTTCAGACGTAATTCGAGGCGTAAAACGCCTCCATTACGCCTGAAAATTGGTCGTGTGCACATACCCTAATAGTCAGTTATACCTGTCAGGGCACCTTGAGGATCTGAGCCCAGAAGTTTTATGTTGCTGATAATTCAGTAGCTGCTAGGAATGTGTTTAATGGGATTTCCATGTTCAGGGGGCAGATAGAATACCTCGTACGGCAGCTGTGGAGTGTATCAGTAAAGAAACTGTACTAGACGTAAGGAACACATAAAGGAGTTGTCCAGGCTTATGGAAATAAACCTAATGAAAGTATAATGAAATGTTCTACAACTTTATAATATACTATGGGGAAATGTAATGCTTACTCTACGCCAGTTTTCTGGGTTATAAAAGGTGCAAACAGCACAAAAGTCGCAATGTGGGCAAAAAAAAATATGCGACTTTTGTGTAGTTTGCTTCTATTAAAAAAAGTAGACAGAGCTTAGTGGTGGGGAGTGGGGCCACCCATAGCCCGGCAAATTTATTTTCATTTATAGCAGCAACTAGCGTACATTATAGCGCAAATCTACCCCAGCTCATAGCTGGCATTGATTTCACTTTCTGCCGCACAAACAGCCAGAGATGCACCTAATTTATTAATAAATTTGCTGCATCTTTATTTCCAGCGCTATTTAGTCAGATGAGCATTCATATAACGCTTGTTGCCGATAATTGCCCTGTGTAAACATTGGAACGATCAGCAGATGAACGAGCAAACGCTCAATCATCTGCTGGTTGTATCATTTAAAAAAACGTAAAGATTATCGTTATTGGCAGCACATCTCATTGTGTAAACAGGGAGACGCGCTGTCGACATGATAATAATGTATAGGAACGAGCGATCGGAGTAACGACCGCTCGTCCCCATCCATAGCTCCATGTGACAGTGACAGGAGCAAATGAGCGCTGATCAATGATGTCTCGTTGATCGGCGCTCGCTGCACCGGCCGCTTATCGGCCGGTGTAAAAGGGCCATTACCCTCTCCTGACTGCAGAAATGTCATA
This sequence comes from Rhinoderma darwinii, assembly GCF_050947455.1. Lineage (NCBI taxonomy): Eukaryota > Metazoa > Chordata > Amphibia > Anura > Rhinodermatidae > Rhinoderma > Rhinoderma darwinii. The sequence continues at coordinate 298,555,120 of NC_134691.1, read as the reverse complement.
GTGATCTGATGGATCAGGCTGAAATTGCATTATCCTCTTGATTTCCTTTCTATCCTCTTCTCACGCAGTCAGATATGACTTTGATCTCAAGTATCTGATTCCTCTGCTACTTTCCCAGCAGTGGACCTCAATACAAATATGTGCTTTTAGGAATCTGTGTGAAATGATGGGAGTATTGTGGGGAAAAACTTTTGTGTCTGGAAAACCCCTTTCATTTTATGTAGTAAGAATTATTACAGCATGATATTCTCTGCAGAGGAAACAGTGTGGTGGGGAAATGTTTTAACTCGTAGTGTTCTTTAGGAAATTCCCTTATATAAACATTAGAACAAATAAACTCTCCAGTGGTTACTTCTTTTATACTTTTGTTGCAGTATGAAGCACAAGCAGTGACCGTGCTCATATGATTTATATTATCTTATATGTTTTTACATTGATTTAGACATAACTGCAAATATTTCTCATATAGAGTGTTTCCATATGGAACACAAAATATATAGCTGCATTTATTTTTTTCCATACTATAATTATCGGTAACATTTACACTGCACAATCTAAACCATCAAGTAGTCCACATCATGGAGTTTAAGCTTTAGGTGGGTATGTTTCTATGCAAGGAGCCAGCACTCGGAAAAGCTCCTCTTAGATTTGGCTATCAATAGAACGCCTTTTCAAAGCTGAGCTAGTTGTGCCCACTAAATGGCCCAAGAGGGGGACTAGGAGAAGACAATCCTTAGAAACAGGAAGAGTCCTTTTACCCCTCTCTTCAATATACCCTCTTATCCATTGAGCAGAGAGGGCCACATGAGGGGGTGATATCTCACACTGCGCTATAACAGGCTACGTACCATTCAGAAAGGAGTCTTCCAACTGTTTTGAAGCAGTCAATGGTGGTGGAGGGGCACTATCTCCTTGGTAGCATGTTCACATATATAATGGCAATATGGAATCATATAGATGTCTTGATAACATGTTCCCATGAGTATTTTTACCTTTATTTCAGTAAGCAATGCATTCATTATTTTACTATTACCAAATAGATTTATTTTAGTGTGGCATGCTTAGAAAATAAGGTCCCCTTCGCATCACATTATTGCCCTACATTTATCATGTATGTTGGAAAAGCATAGGGCACCATTAGCCTAAAGAGACTGTCCTTTTGGCCTCCGTTGGGCTGGTATATATCAGTGTAGGTTTTCTTTTAAAGTATCGAATAACGTAGTAGACTACGCTATTTTATCCCATGCAGTTTTGTAAAAAAACAAAAACGTATACTGCACATTATACTATTTTTACATGGCAAGGGTGATGGACGCCACTGCATAGCATCCGCCACTGCCTCCATTTAATAGAGACGTCAGGAAGCTCCAGTAACATCACAGTTATTTTACCGACAAGATAAAAATTTATGGGGACGAGCGATCGGAGTAGCGAGTGCTCATTCCCATACTAGCTTCTTGTGAAAGGAGCAAACGAGCGCTGATTAACGAGCTGCCTTGTTGATCGCCCCTCGTTTACACAGTGTAATATCACCTTTACATCAGGCAGCTCCCCAGGGCCGAAGACACCCGCTGTTCTGCCTGGAGACTCCGTTCCTGCGGTAGCTTCTGATGCACTGTTACGTCAGTAGCTTCCCTGGGGCCGGAGACCCGGGTAGAGCATCATGATTCAGAAAAGGGAAGCTCTGATGCGCGGTCTTCAGCTGTGGCAGTCCTTTAAAGCCCACCCAGTGGCGCAGCTATAGGGGTAGCAGCGGTCACAGTTGCGACCGGGCCCCTAAGCCTGGGAGGTCAACGGGCCCCCGTTGCCATACAGCATGCTTGTTAAATAAATGTTCTGTGCCGTGTATTGTGTTGCCTTGTAATGTATTGTGTTGTATTGTGTGCTATGCGGTGGAGAGGGGGGCCCGTTAAATTACAGCCCCCCTCCTCTCTCCACCGCAAACTGCACAATACAACACAATACATTACACACTGTGGGTCGCATGCCCCTGGGGGGTCGTGTGAAGACCTCCGGGGGTTCGCAAGTCACTCACCAAGGTCCCGGTTCCTTGATCCAGCATTCACCGTACCCTGAGCGACTCGACGCAGGCAGGCGGGATGTAGCGACCTCATCGCGCCTGTCTCTGCCGAGTCACTCATAGCACACACTGGAGGAGGCGAAGGATCCTCCACCCGGTGTGGGAACGGGGATAGGTAAGTAATTATGCTCTTTTTCTATTATGCCCATATGAGGGCATTATACTGTATGGGGGGCTGATATGGCGGGGGGGGCATTATACTGCATGGGGGGCTGATATGGCATGGGGTTTGATAAGATGGGGGGCATTATACTCCATGGGGGCTGATATGGGGGAATAATACTGCATGGGGGCTGATATGGGGGCATTATACTGTATGGGGAGCTCATATGGGGGCATTATACTGTATGGGGAGCTCATATGGGGGCATTATACTGTATGGGTAGCTGATATGGGGGCATTATACTGTATGGGTAGAAGATATGGGGGGCATTATACTGTATGGGGAGCTGATATGGGGGCATTATACTGTATGGGAGCTGATATGAAGGGGCATTATACTGTATGGGGGGCTGATATGGAGGGGCATTATACTGTATGGGGAGCTGATATGGGGGCATCATACTGTATGGGGAGCTGATATGGGGGCATTATACCGTATGGGGAGCTCATATGGGGGCATTATACTCTATGGGGAGCTGATATGGGGGCATTATACTGTATGGGGAGCTGATATGGGGGCATTATACTATATGGGAGCTGATATGGAGGGGCATTATACTGTATGGGGGGCTGATATGGAGGGGCATTATACTGTATGGGGAGCTGATATGGAGGGGCATTATACTGTATCGGGAGCTGATATGGAGGGGCATTATACTGTATGGGAGCTGATATGGAGGGGTATTATACTGTATGAGGGCTAATATGGGGGGCATTATACTGTATGGGGAGCTGATTTGGGGGCATTATACTGTATGAGGGCTAATATGGGGGGCATTATACTGTATGGGGAGCTGATTTGGGGGCATTATACTGTATGGGGAGCTGATATGGAGGGGTATTATACTGTATGGGGAGCTCATATGGGGGGCCTTATACTGTATGGGGAGCTGATATGGAGGGGCATTATACTGTATGGGGAGCTGATATGGGGGGTATTTTACTGTATGGGGAGCTGATATGGGGGCATTATACTGTATGAGGAGCTGATATAGGGGCATTTTACTGTATTGGGAGCTGATATGGGGGCATTATACTGTTTGGGGGGTTGATATGATGGAGCATTATACTGTATGGGGGCTGATATGGGGGGCACTATACTGTATGGGGGCAGCTATGTGGGGCATTATACTGTGGGAGCTGATATGGGGAGCATTATACGGTATAGGGCTGTTATGGGGGCATTATACTGTATGGGGCAGTTATGGGGCATTATACTGTGTGGGGGCAGCTATGGGAGCATTATACTGTGTGGGGGCATTATACTATGGGGCTGTTGGGCAAGGCGTCTGGGCACAGGCACGCGTAGGGGTCTGATGATGGTGGTGGTGGTGGTGTTGGGGAGGGGTAGGGGGCCCAAGCTGAATTCTTGCACCCAGGCCCATGAGCTACGCCCCTGAGCCCACCCATTGCAGCATGTACAAAACTTGTTGTGTACATGCTGCTAGTGGCAATGTGGGGACTGATTGGAGAGCGTTTGGGTGACACTATCCTACTGTGTATCTACACAGTGGAATACGTTGTAGCCTTCTGTGCCGATATATACTTCTGATGGAAGGTACTAACTTGATGTGAAGGGGGCCTAAAATGTCAGATCTCTTATGACGTGAGTATACAACAGTTGTAAATTTCCTGCCTTCCAGAGAGGGTTGGCTTGAAGTGTGTGTAATATTTCTCAATGTCCTCTCGCTGGCAGGGCTCCCAGTGTGTGGCTGTTGCTTAGTGACGGTGCCACAGACTTTGGAACTTGACCGTGTGGCGGCACTTTGTAATTGCACCTTTTCACTTCAACCATGTTAACAAGGACCACAATGTAAAAGTGTTACTAAGCGTACGGAATATTCACAACATGATGACTTGTATTCTTCTCAGTGCAGGAAACTAAACATAACCAAATACAGGCTGCTGAATATGCAAATCTGAACTGTTACTAAGCACAATGGGAAATACCCCAGAAAATGCTTGTCTTTCCATTTATATCAGATATTATGCGTTAGTCCTCATCCAGGAGTAGGAAAATAATCTCTCTAGTGCCGCCAATTGAAGGTAGCTTCCCTGTAAATTAATGTCCAACCCACAAAAGAGCCTTAAAACATGACTATCTATTTTAGCCAAGCCCGAATCTCCCCCAAAAGGAAGAGAAACACGTCTGTACACATCTGTTTCAGGGATTTTGCCCCTCACCAGTTCTGAGCAGGTCAATAGATGAGTAAGGGACCTTTCACGTAGCGCTCATGGGTGCTGGTTCTCATTAAAGAGACACAGCTGGTATGGAGTTTTACAGGCAATGCTTCATGGGAAAGAAAATATGCAAGTTAGTTCTTCTCCAGCAGAAGGAAAACAATCTCTCTAGTGCCACCTATTTTAACAGAAGAGCTTTCATTTACACGGGCCAATGATCAGGTGTACGTACATATATACCAACGAAAGCTCGTTCCCGATCATTGCCTTGCGTTGCATTTGCGTTTTGTTCTTTAGAGAACATGCTGTGTTTCTTTTTGTAAACCATATAATAAATGTTGTGTTTTTGTAGTATTTTACCCAATTTTCTTCAATGGAGAATAAAAATTCTACGACTTGTGTATAAACTACATGTGTAAAGTTGTAGCGCACATATGGCTTGCTATAGAACCATCTCAGAAGAACATATCTTACAACTGTTTCTAGCATTTTGCATTTGCTTAGCACTGTAAACAATGGGAACAGCACAGCAGCCGCCAGTCCTTCTTTTACTATAATGTGCTATAGTACAATTTTTGTGTAGGCTGAGCTCAGCTACTCGAGAAATGACCCACATGGTCAAAACCTTGTCTTCGTATATTTAGCATATATCCTAGGTTTCCTTGTGTTAAATAAAATAAAGCCACTTTTATTTGCATTGTATAAGCATACTATGGACTGTGTAACAGCAGACAGACAGAAAGGCGCTCTGGTCTGCGGTGTAGTCATTTAGTTGGGTCACATCCCCCTTTTATTTAAGCCCTCTTTTATTTTTGGATCATTATAGCAATTTTCCTTACTAAACTGTAAAATAGTGCTCATAATGTTGCCTGAACATGTTAATCTGCACATCAAAAAAAGTTTTTATCAACTCATATAAAGATATTTATGGTATATCCACAGGACACTAGGAGAATGTGAATCCCTGTCCCTGACCACCATTCCGCTAGGTGAGAGGGTCTCTAGGCAGAGAATGAATAGGTCTGGGAGTAACAGAAACAGCTTCACCTGGTTTGCTAACCGGACTGGTGGTGGTTTAACATTTATGGCACAACCTGAGGAAGTACCATGAGTGCCTTTGGTGGAAAACTCTTTTAAAGGGGCAATATAAAAAAAAACAGTCAACTAAACAAAATAAAATAGTATAAAAAACCTGCATTTATATAGGTCTCTTTAGTTATATAACGTCAACATGTTCCACAGCGCTGTACAGACCACTGAGCCCCCATGTCACCCACAAGCGTTTCATTGCACACATTAAAAACAAAACATATCCAACTACTAAAATTAAGATGCAAATTGTTTAGACTTGTGGAAAAGAGTATTTCAGGATTGCATAGATGTTATAACCCAAAAAAAATATGAGACAAGTCAGTATTAAAGGGCCCATAAGCTCTTCATTCAATGAATACATAGTCAATTGAATTTTAATTATTTGGCCCTTTAATTGCAGAAAATATAAAACTCACAGGATTTGATTTGACTTGTGAAATGATCAAGAAATGTCAATATATTGCGCATGCTGTCTGTTTACACTTTACAAGAAAGCCACGATTGTTTTATAGCTACTACAGTATTGTTATGCCGGCCTTGAATCTGTTGTATATTATGTAGCAGCTCATAAAAGAGTCGTTTCTTTGTTATAATGTTGTAAAATGTCTGAAAACTGTGATACACATTGCTGTGTTCTTATTTATAGAGCTCGGAACGGCCTAAGGTCATTTCGATTATTACGTGTTGGTTATTTATATACACAGTATTGCTATACTGGGAGAGATCTATTTATGGGAACTTTGGTGTCAGATCAATGCACTAATGTAACTGCTTTTAAGAAGCATCTTCACAGGATGCAGGCAGAATGCTACATAGGGTATCCCTCATATACTGTATTACATATTCCCCTGTACTCAATACAAGACAGTGTAATGCTACCCTCTTTAGAAATCATGCTGACAGCAGCGTCCTCTTTATAGATTATACACTCTCTGCACTAGATTGTAGGACATTTTCCTGCATGCACCTTTAGAATCTCAATGAATGCATTATAACACTGACATGCAAATTTCTATATTCCAGAACCTGTAGAAGACATTTCCAATTTCCAAATTAACAACGTAATTTTCAGAGCAGTTTCGTTTTAAAATACATAGGCATTTAGAGATGAGCTCAGCCTTAGCCCTTTTATAGACACATTGATATATAGATAATAATATAATTTATTTATGATACCTTGGAATAATACTGCCATACAGAACCTGCATAATAGCACCATACAGTGACCAATTATTACCACCATACATCAGAGTAATAAATACAATCCTGATCAGGTATAGTCAAATGAGCGTTCATATAAATGTTCATTCCTGATCATTGCCCTGTGGAGACAGGACAGCAATCAGCCGATCAACGAGAAAAAGCTTGTTCATCGCTGATATGCTCATTTATGCGGCCAATCAAATGGTTGCTAGTCAGCAGCACCTTTTCCTATGCATACAGGGAGATGTGCTGCCGACTTAATGTAAATGTATGGGGACAAATGATTGTAGTAACGACCGCTCGTCCCCATACATTACTGATTATAGCTCCTTGTGAAAGGAGCAGATGAGCGTCGAATAACAAGCTGTCTCATTGATCGGCGCTCGTTTTCACTGACCATATCGGGTTGTGTAAACAAACCTTTACAATTGATGTCTTTCGCTTTCCCTGTCTCTTCTGTCTGGCCCAGGCAGGCATGAAGACTTTCCAGCTATGGCTCGTTTTTGCAGAGTTTGCCATCTTTAATGAGCACCATTGATGTCTACCTGGACACTAGACGATGCTCACGCACCCTAGCATTTTTACTGTTCATCTAACTGCTGCACTGACACCTCGGTAGATGTTCCTTAACCCCTTTAGGACACAGCCTGTTTTGGCCTTGTGGACAAAGATGATTTTTTCAAATCTGACATGTGTCACTTTATGTGGTAATAACTCCGGAATGCTTTTATCTATCCAAGCGATTCTGAGATTGTTTTCTCGTGACATATTTTACTTTATGTTAGTGAAAAAATTTGGTCGATAAATTCAATATTTATTTGCGAAAAACGTCAAATTTTAGCAAAAATTTGCTTGTGAAACAGATAGTAATACCACACAAAATAGTTACTAGTTAACATCCCCCATATGTCTACTTTATGTTTGCATCATTTTTTTTCATGTACTTTTATTTTTCTAGGACGTTACGAGGCTTAGAACTTTAGCAGCAATTTCTCATATTTTCAATAAAATTTCAAAAGGCTATTTTTTCAGGGACCAGTTCAGTTCTGAAGTGGCTTTGAGGGCCTTATATATTAGAAAGTCCACATGAATCACCCCATTTTCAAAACTGTACCCCTCAAGGTATTCAAAACCACATTCAGAAAGTATTTTAACCCTTTAGGCGTTTCACAGGAATTAAGGCAAAGTAGAGGTGAAATTTACAAATTTCATTTTTTTTGCCGAAATTCATTTGTAATAAAAAAAAAATCTGTAACACAGAAGGTTTTACCAGAGAAACGCAACTCAATATTTATTGCCCAGATTCTGCAGATTTTAGAAATATCCAACATGTGGCCCTAGTGTCCTAATGGACTGAAGCACCGGCCTCAGAACCAAAGGAGCACCTCTTGGATTTTGGGGCCTCCTTTTTTTAGGAATATATTTTAGGCACCATGTCAGGTTTGAGGAGGTCTTGTGGTACCTAAACAGTTGAAACCCCCCCAAAGTGACCCCATTTTGGAAAATACACCCCTCAAGGCATTTTTCTAGGGGTATAGTTAGCATATTGACCCCACAGTTTTTTTGCAGAATTTAGTGGAATTAGTCTGTGAAGATGAAAATCACCTATTTTTCTGTGGAAACATAGAATTATTTCATTTTTACAAGGAATAAAGGAGAAAAAGCACCCCAAAATTTGTAAAGCAATTTCTCCCGATTACGGCAATACCCCATATGTGGTCGTAAACTGATGTTTGGACCCACAGCAGGGCTCAGAAGGGAGGGAGCGCCTTTTGGATTTTGGAGCGCAGATTTTGCTGGATTGGTTTTCAGTGCCATGTCGGGTTTGCAACGCCCCGGAGGGACCAAAACAGTGGAAACCCGCCAAAAGTGACCCCATTTTGGAATCTACACCCCTCAAGGAATTTTTCTAGGGGTATAGTGAGCATTTTGGCCCCTCAGGATCTTTTTTAGAGCTAAGGTGACCAAAAAACAGCGATTTTGGCGCTTTAAATTCTTTATTTATTACAGCGTTCACCGTGCGCAATAAATTACGTTTTAATTTATTCTGCCAGTCGGTACGATTACGCCGATACCATATGTGTATAGTTTTTTTTACGTTTTGCAGCGTTTGCACAATAAAATTAAGTTTCTATAAAATAATTTATTTTCTGGGACACGCTATTCTGAGCCGTAACTTTTTTATTTTTTCGTCAAAAAAGCTGTGGGAGGTCTTGTTTTTTGCGGGACGGGTTTTAGTTTTTATTGGTACCATTTTGGGGTAAATGTGACTTTTTGATCACTTTTTATTCTATATCTTGGGAGGGGTGGTGACAAAAAAATAGCGATGCTGACAGTTTTCCGTTTATTTTGTTTGCGCCGTTCACCGTGCGGAAAAATGAACATTATAGTTTCATAGTTGGGGTCGTTATGAACGCGGCGATACCAAATATGTGTACTTTTTTTTAACGTTTTCATTTTTTCCCTATAATAAATGAATTATTATAGGAAAACAAAACCTTTTATTTTTACACTTTTATAAAACATTTTCATTAACTTTTTTTTACTTTTTACACTTTATATTTTTGTTTATTAACTTTTTTTTTACTTTTTACACTTTCTTTTTTAAACCTGCAGCTCTGATCGCTGCTAGAATACATTACACTACCTAGGTAGTGTAACGTATTCCAACTGTCAGTGTGACGTCACAGTCACTCTGACAGTTGGTCTACGAGGATCAGCAGAGGCTGATCCTCATAGGCTGACATACATGGAAGACTTGGGGGCCGTTGTCTGGCCCCCGGGTGCCATCACAAGCATCAGAAGCCCCCACGATTGCATGGGGGCTGCTGATGCGCTACAAACCCGCTACATGCTCAGATCGCAATTGAGCCCCGCATGTAACGGGTTAATTGCCGAAATCAGCGGCGATGAGCCGCTAATCGGCAACACTGGAGAGTGTCAGCTGTCGGGGACAGTTGATCTCCAAGTTCCCGATGCACACAGTCGCCGACAGTGTGCCATCGGGAACGACACAGTGACTTCCTGTCACTCTGACAGGAAGCATATCAGTACCAGCCGAAGGTTGGTCCTGATGGTCTTCTGTCCATGGCAGACCCGGAAGCCATTGTTTGGCTTCCGTTTGCCATACTAACTATCGGCAGACCCCGCGATTTCGGACGGGGGTCTGCCGATATGGTAGAAAACCCTAAAATTCGGCGGTTGCACGCGATCGCCGAATTTAAGGGGTTAATGCGCCGAAATCAGCGGCAAAGGACCGCTGGCCGGCAAGAGGGGAGTGTCAGCTGTCAGCGACAGCTGACCTTCCGGTTCCCGGTGCACACTGTCGCCGACAGTGTGCACCGGGAAAAACTCAGTAACTGTACGTCCTCGTGCGGGAAGTAACCTCCCGCGAGGACGGACAGTTACGTCCTGGTGCCGATAGGGGTTAAAGAGACTCTGCCACCACATTATAAGTGGCCTATCTCCTATATAAGGAGATCGGCGCTGTAATGTAGGTGACAGTAATGCTTTTTATTTAAAAAAACGATCTTTTTTCACAACGTTAGGAGCGATTTTAGTTTATGCTAATGAGCTTTCTTAATGCCCAAGTGGGCGTACTTTTACTTTCGACCAAGTGGGCGTTGTACAGAGGAGTGCATGACGCTGACCAATCGGCATCATGCACTCCTCTCCATTCATTTACACTGCACTAGCGATATAGTTATATCACTATGTGCAGCCTCATACACAATCCCTAACATTACTACAGTGTCCTGATAATGAAAACACATGAAATCCAGCCTGGACGTCATGTGTATGCAGAATCCTGACACTTCTGACTCTTTTCTCTGAGATTCCAGCAACGGATACGAAATCTCGCGAGATCACGGAGGTAAACGAGATTTGGTTTCACTTGCCGGAATCTCACAAAAAAGATTCAGAAGTATCAGGATTCTGAGTACACATGACGTCCAGGCTGGATGGTCATGTGTATTCATTATCAGGACACTGTAGTAATGTTAGGGCTTGTGTATAAGGCTGCACATAGTGATATAACTATATCGCTAGTGCAGTGTAAATGAATGGAGAGGAGTGCATGATGCCGATTGGTCAGCGTCATGCACTCCTCTGTACAACGCCCACTTGGTCGAAAGTAAAAGTACGCCCACTTGGGCATTAAGAAAGCTCATTAGCATAAACTAAAATCGCTCCTAACGTTGTGAAAAAAGATCGTTTTTTTAAATAAAAAGCATTACTGTCACCTACATTACAGCGCCGATCTCCTTATGTAGGAGATAGGACACTTATAATGTGGTGACAGAGCCTCTTTAAGGGCACCGATAGGTGTCCTATGTGCTCCTAAATTTTTTAATAGGTCTCCCATTAAAGAGGCTCTGTCACCACATTATAAGTGCCCTATCTCCTACATAAGGAGATCGGCGCTGTAATGTAGGTGACAGTAATGCTTTTTATTTAAAAAAACAATCTATTTTTACCACTTTATTAGCGATTTTGGTTTATGCTAATGAGTTTCTTAATGCCCAAGTGGAAGGATGAGCTGCTGACAAGATGCTTATCTATCGGGTTGAACAATTGTAGTAATGATCATTCATCTCCATACTCCTGATCATTGTTCAATATGAATGGATCAAGCGAGCGTCGATCGACAAGCTGTTTGGCGCTCGTTAAGGTGGTTAAACACGAGTGAGTCCAGCTTAAGGCCACGTTCATACGTGGCAGAATTTTTCCGCTGCAAATGTTGGTGCAGATTTGGGGCAATTACGCAATGAATCTGCAGCGTCATTTGCATATTTGACAGGTAATTCAGACGTTGCGGATATCACAGCGGACTTGCCACAGATTTAAGTTTTTGCATTGCAAAGGCTGAAATCCGCAGTGAAATTCCGCTGCTTCTCTGCAACATAATGTGCATGCCGCGGAGAGGAAATTCTGCACCGCTGCCTAATTTCCACAGTTATTTTCCGCACCGTCTGAACTAAGTTACCTAAAAATGTATAGAAACAAATGTAAAAAACGGCTGCTGATTTCCACTGCGGACTGTCCGCAGCGGAATTCAACAGCAATTCCGCCACATCTGAACATGGCCTTATATCTCTACCTCTGCAGAGTATGGAAATGATAAAAGCGCACAGGGAACAGTGCCAGTGTCTTCATATGCACCAGAGGTACCATTGAGCCCCTCTAAACTCGAGGACCTGGGTACGATTGTAATCTCTCCATCCCCTTTTGTTACCCCAATTTTTATATATATTTTTTTAATGGCAGTTAATGTGGAAACAATTACTTTTTTTAACATTTTGGTGGTAAATGCTCTTTAACATTTTTTGTATTCATTGTACTTAGCCATAATACTTGAGTAGCAGAATACATTAACCCTATACTTAGCAGAATATATTAACTATACTAAATACTCTGCTTCTTCTTTCATAGAATGCCTGGCTTCTCCTGCCGCCTATAATTAAATATAATGTATTATATTATGGTGACAGATAATTCTATAGCATATATTATCCAATACACCCCCCCCCCCCCCCCACCACCACCTTTCTGTTTCTTTTAAATGCACACAATGTACTTTCTGTTTTACTTCCATGTCCCCGCCTGGCTTGGTTATATTCATTTGTTACATTCTTTCCCTATCTCTCTTCTTTCATTTTCTCTCCTTGGCGTGACTTTCTTGTTCTGTGGCCTTTGCATTTACTATAGTTCACATAATTAGCATTATAACAAAGCTGGCAATGTTATGCTGCAAACAACCAGCCCTTTGTTCTTAGGGCAGATATATTTCTTAGCAAACACATTCAGCTCATGTTTCCTAAACATAACTGTATCGAGCACTATATCTATGTCACGTATGTACACAAGACTCTAAAGAATTAACCAAGTGTACACCAAGTCGTATGTAGGTTGTTTATTTATCGCCACAGTAATGTTGCTTTTACACGGCCTGATTACGAGCGATATATAATGTCGAACGACTCTCGTTTAGCTCCATTTAACTGAAATATTAGTTGGGATACATGGGGACGATGATCGTTCATACGGTCGCTTGTCCTAAAACATTTTGCATCTTGTTGACAGCTCATTCCATGATTATACAAGGAGATATGCTGCTGACAAGTGACCATTTTTTTGCCACATAAAAGATGGGATCAGCTGACGAACCAACGTTTTCTCATTCATCAGCTGATGGCAGCCCTGTTAGCAGGGCAATGATCAGGGATAAGCGTTTGTACAAGCGCTTGTTTGCCAGATCATTGGCCCGTGTAAAAGGATCTTAAGGTTTTCCATGCTCTAATTATTGCTATGATTCGTACGATTCGAAGTATTTGATAAGATAAATCGAAATAGTTGCTGATTCATTTTATGATATATCCCTATAAGTATTAGGCCTCATGCACACGACCGTAGCCATGTGCACGGCTGTGATTTTCGGGTCGACCAGGGGGCGGAGTGTCACCCGCAAGCCGCCCGAAAATCGCTGGCCGTGCACATGGCCGCGACCATTATTTTCTATGTGCCAGGACCGCAGAATACGGCCGTAATAAGACTTACCCGTTTTTTCTGCGGTCCGGACATGTGCATGGGCCCATAGGAATGAATGGGGCTGCAATTCTCCCGTGGATATTCGGGGGAATTGCGGCCGCAAAAGCATGTTCGTGTGCATGGGGCCTTAGAGCTCAGTTCAGTTTCACAGGGCTCCAAATTCCTTGCTATCCTTTACACAGCCAAAATTAAATGACCATCAACTTTTCCACAAACTTTGCATAAATCAATAGTACAAGTGAATATAAGAAACTTTATAATATATCTTGTTATGAAAACAAACGCCTCTTTCTCCACTTATCAGGCTCCTTCGTCGCTCCCTCTTAGGGTATGTGCACACACACTAATTACGTCCGTAATTGACGGACGTATTTCGGCCGCAAGTCCCGGACCGAACACAGTGCAGGGAGCCGGGCTCCTAGCATCATACTTATGTACGATGCTAGGAGTCCCTGCCTCTCCGTGGAACTACTGTCCCGTACTGAAAACATGATTACAGTACGGGACAGTTGTCCTGCAGAGAGGCAGGGACTCCTAGCATCGTATATAACTATGATGATAGGAGCCCGACTCCCTGCACTGTGTTCGGTCCGGTACTTGCGGCCGAAATACGTCCGTCAATTACGGACGTAATTAGTGTGTGTGCACATACCCTTAAACTGTTCACTCACTTTTGAATTTACTGCATTTTTCCGTGATGGCTAAAAAGTTTGATTGTATTCTCATCTTCCCAGAGAACTTTCCGTGTGTTTGGAGAGTCTGCCACATGCTGTTTGGCGAACTCAAATCTTGTTTTCTTGTTTTTCTTTAAGCAATATTTATTTTCTGCCCACTATTCTATAAAGCCGCCCTCTGTGTAGTGCACGGCTTATGTTGGTCCTATGGACAGACTCTTCGACCTCGATGTGGATCTTTTTAGCTCCTTCAGTGATATCGTTGGTGTTTTGTTGAATCTATAATTAACCCCTTCAGGACTGAGCCTGTTTTGGCCTTCAGGACGAAGCCGATTTTTAAAATCTGACATGTGTCACTTTATGTGGTAATAACTCCGGAATGCTTTTACCTATCCAAGCGATTCTGAGATTGTTTTCTCGTGACACATTGGACTTTATGTTACTGGCAAAATTTGCCCGATAGATTCAGTATTTAATTGTGAAAAACACCAAAATTTAGCGAAAAATTGCAAAAATTAGCATTTTTCTAAATTTAAATGTATCTGCTTGTAAAACCGATAGTAATACCACACAAAATAGTTACTAGTTAACATCCCCCACATGTCTACTTTAGTTTGGCATCGTTTTTTGAACATTATTTTATTTTTCTAGGACGTTACAAGGCTTAGAACTTTAGCAGCGATTTCTCATATTTTCAAGAAAATTTCAAAAGGCGATTTTTACAAGGACAAGTTCAGTTCTGAAGTGGCTTTGAGAGTCTTATATATTAGAAAGTCCCCATAAATCACCCCATTTTGAAAACTGCACCCCTCAAAGTATTCAAAACAGCATTCAGAAAGTGTATTAACCCTTTAGGCGTTTCACAGGAATTAAAGCAAAGTAGAGGTGAAAGTTACAAATTTCATTTTTTTTATACAAAATTCATTTGTAATACATTTTTTTCTATACCACAGAAGGTTTTTCCCAAAAAATGTAACTTATTATTTATTGCCCAGATTCTGCAGTTTTCAGAAATATCCAACATGTGGCCCTAGTTCGGTCATGGACTGAAACACAGGCCTCAGAAGCAAAGGAGCACCTAGTGGATTTTGGGGCCTTCTTTTTTTAGCATATATTTTAGGTACCATGTCAGGTTTGAAGAGGTCTTGAGGGGCCAAAACAATAAAGACCCCCAAAAGTGACCTCATTTTGGAAACTACACCCCTCAGAGAATTTATCTAGGGGTATAGTTAGCATTTTGAACCCACAGTTTTTTTGCTAAATTTATTTGAATTAGTTTGTGAAGATGAAAATCTACTTTTTTCTGAAAAAACGTAGAAATTTGTAATTTTTTCAAGGTATAAAAGAGAAAAAACACCCCAACATATGTAAAGCAATTTCTCCTGATTATAGCAATACCCCATATGTGGTAATAAACTGCTGTTTGGACCCACAGCAGGACTCAGAAGGAAAGGAGCACCATTTAGATTTTGAAATTCTGATTTTGCTGGAATGGTTTTCAGTGCCATGTCGCGTTTGAAATTCACTGGAGGGAACAAAATAGTGGAAACCCCCGGAAAGTGACCCCATTTTGGAAACTACACCCCTCAAGGAATTTTTCTAGGGGTAAAGTTACCATTTTGACCCCACGGTTGTTTTGCTGAATTCATTGGAATTATTCTGTAAAGGTAAAAATCGACTTTTTTTCTGAAAAAAGGTAGCCATTTTTTATTTTTACAAGGAATAAAGGAGAAAAAGCACCCCAACATTTGTAAAACAATTTCTCCCGATTACGGAAATATGCCATATGTAGTAATAAACTGCTGTTTGGACCCACAGCAAGGCTTAGAAGGGAAGGAGCGCTATTTGGCTTTTGGAGCTCAAATTTAGCTGAAATGGTTTTTGGGTGCCATGTCGAATTTGCAAAGCCCCTGAGAGGCCAAAACAGGGGAAACCCCCCAAAAGTGGAAATTACACAACTTAAAGAATCTATCTAGGAATATAGTGGGCATTTAGACCCCACAAGTCTTTTGCAGGATTTATTAGAATTAGGCCGTGAAAATGAATATCGACATTTCTTCCACTAAAATGTTGCATTTTTTTCAATTTCACAAAGGATAAAGGGGGTAAAAGCACCCCAACATTTGTAAAGCAATTTCTCCCGAGTACGGCAATACCCCACGTGTGGTCATAAATGGTTTTTCATTAGAAACTAATTAACCCTTTCTGGAGTGATCCATTTTTTTATTTTCCTTCTTAGTTTTTTCCTCCCCGCATTCCAAGAGCCACAACTTTTTTATTTTTCAGTCAATAGAGCGGTATGAGGGCTTATTTATTGAGGGACGAGCGGTCGTTTTTATTGGTGCAACTTTTTGGTACATACAACTTTTTGAGCACTTTTTATTAAATTTTTAGATAGAGCCAAGGTGACCAAAAAAAACAGCGATTTTGCCGTTCTAAATTCTTTATATTTTACGTGAGACGCTCCATACATCACCCCCCACACTACGACATGCTATGTCATGGTGCGCGCAGGGGTTAATGCGCAGCGCATGGTGCGGAGTGAAAATTACAATTTTCCACTCATATGCCATTTTAGTGCACTACATGTTATGCCCAGTTTGTGCCACTGAAGACAAATAACTCAAAATAATAACCAGGTTCTCCCGGGTATGGCGATACCATATCTGTGGACGTAAATTGGTGTTTAGGCACGCTGCAGGGCTCAGAAGGGAGGGACGCCATTTGGCTTTTGGGGCGCAGAGTTTGCTTGGTAGTTGTTCTGTTTGGGGTTTTACTGGTGTTTCAGTTTATAATGTGGGGGCATATGTAAGCTGTGCGGGGTACATCAGGGTACATGTTATCTGTGCGGGGTACATCAGGGTATAATAAGAGGGTATAATAATGCAGTAAATAAATAATTATCCGCAGATATGTGGCCGGTGTCGCACTTATAAATGGTGCCCGATCTTATCTGCTTTTGGAACACTGCACATTTTGCATCGCCATATTCTGGGAGCCAGAACTGTTTTATTTTTTCTCCACCGGAGCCGTGTGAGGGTTTATTCTTTGCGGGACAATCTGTAGTTTTCATTGGTACCATTTTGGGGTACCAGAAATTTTTTTGATCACGTTTTATTCCATTTTTTGGCAAGCAAGGTGACCAAAATCCATCAATTCTGACAATGTTTTTTATTTGTTTTTTGTATGGCCTTCACCCTGGGCTATAAATGACCATTATACTTTATTCTGCGGGTTGATACGATTACGGCGATACCATATGTATATAATTTTTTTATGTTTTGCAGCGTTTGTGCAATAAAATCACTTATTTATAAAATAAATTATTTTTTGTGTCACCATATTCTGAGAGCCATAACGTTTTTATTTTTCAGTCAAAAAAGCGGTGTAAGGGCTTGTTTTTTGCGGGACGGGATGTAGTTTGTATTGGTACCATTTTGGCGTACATGCGACTTTTTGATCACTTTTTATTGTATATTTTGGGAGGGTTGGTAACCAAAAAATTGTGATTCGGGCACTGTTTTTCGTTTATTTTTTTCGCGGTGTTCACCGTGCGGGAAAAATAATATTACAGTTTTATAGTTGGGGTCGTTACGAACGCGGCGATACCAAATATGTGTACTTTTTTTAACGTGTTAATTTTTTTCCTATAATAAAAGACTTATTATAGGAAAAAAAGCATTCTTTGTTTATGTCACTTCTAACTTTGATTTTTACACTTTTTCAAAACATTTTTATTATCTTTTTTTAACTTTTTTTACTTGTCCCACTAGGGGACACTTAGACTGGCAGCTCTGATCGCTGCTGGAACACATTACACTACACACGTAGTGTAATGTGTTCTAACTGTCATTGTGACGTAACTGTCACACTGACAGGAAGCAGAGGAGGAACGGCCGGAGGCTGATCCTCCGAGGCTTCCGTACATGGCAACCCGGAGGTCATTGTCTGGCCTCTGATTGCCATGATAAGGATCGCCAGCCCCCGCAAATACATGTGGGGGGCTGCCGATCCGCTGTAAACCTCTTCGATGTGGTGATCGCAATCGACCACCGCATCGAAGGGGTTAATTGCCGATTTCAGCGGCGACAGGCCGCTGATCGGCAACGGGGAGAGCAGGGCTGACACCCTGCACAGTTAACCGCCGCTGTGGTGTAGCGCCGCGCGGCGGTTAACTTTTAAAGCGCGGACGTAACTGTACGCCCAGGTGCGCGAAGTTACTGCTTATCTGGACGTACAGTTACGCCAAGGTGCGGGAAGGGGTTAATGCCCCCCTTGCCCGGTCTGTGAGTTTTGGTGGGCGGCCTTCTCTTGTCAGGTTTGTAGTTGTCCCACATTTTTTCCATTTTATTACAATGAATTTAATGGTGCTCCGTGGGATGTTCAAAGTTTGTGGTTTTTTTTTTAGAACCCAACCCTGATCTATATTTCTCTACAACTTTGTCTCTGACCTGTTTGGAGATCTCCTTGGTCTTCATGTTGCTTAGTGCTGTTGCAGAGTTAGGGGCCTTTCAGAACAGATGTATTTATACTGAGCTCATGTGACAGATCATGTGACACTTTAAATCCACACAGGAGGACTTCTGAAGTTAATTGGTTTGACCAGACATTATTTGGGGGTTTTATAGCAAAGGGTGTGAATACATATGACCTCACCACTTTTCAGTTTAATTTATTTTATTTTTTTAAACAAGGAATTTTTTTTGCATTCCACAGGAATATATTGTCAAGTAAATTACATAAAATCTAATTTTAATTCCATTTTAATTCCAGGTTGTAATGCAACAAAACCGGAAAATCCCCAAGAGGCTGAATACTTTGACAAGCCACTGTATGAAGAAAAAAAAACCAGACTGTATGTATGTGTGTATATATATATATTCTGGTTGTTTTTTCTATCAGCGACACCAGCAATCCATGTATATTGTAAAGGAATAACACATTTCATAAAAATAACGTGCTCCCTAAACCAATGTTAGCACAGATGCACAGTTGTCATTAGTGTTACTTTCTTTAGTTAGATTTTAGATTTCTCACCTTCACACAGCCATATTAGTCAATGGATATCTTAGTTTACAATAAAATACGTCTTTAAGAGGAATTTCAGCTAAAAGGTGTATTTTAATACCTTAGAGGGACATGTCAGAAGATAATATTGGGGGGAAAGCTTGTAAACTCAGCCGTCCACCATGTAAACCCCAATAATGGTTTGGCAGCTCTTGTTTTTGCAGAATCTACAGGGGCCGAAGCACAGGGACCATCACAGATAGTGTCTTCTGACAATGATATGACTGCATGTGGCTTGTGTGTGACTTTTTTTATCTCATCTATTTTGTCTTCATATTAGTTGCGCAACAGTCGCATGAAAGTTGTATGTACATGTGCCAACCACGCGCCTGGTCTGTATGTATTTGCGTGGTCTTCAAGTGGTCCGTGAGTAGCTTCAGTCTTAGCTCTTTTTCCCTTTAATTGCATAACAGTTTTTGCCACTGAGAACATCAGTGTTGAATAAGCTTTCAGTCAGTGATAATAACCTTGACCTTACATTCCGCAGACTCTGCAAAAATTCCCATTCATTCAGTTATCTCCACAATATTGAATTGAAAATTTAGCACACATGACATGAACACTTCACTGAGACAAACAGATGCATGACACATATTGTGCCAAATAAACAAGTAACTGATTGTTACTACTTATTATACAGAGGACATAACATGAAAATGTAGAAAACAGCTAAATACACCTGCAGGCTACTCATATGTTCCATGACTGCCTCAAATATCCATATGAATTGTATAAGTATCATTAATATGAATACAATTTCTGCTGCTATTATTATTATTATTATTATTATTATTATTATTATTAATGTTTGTGTCTTAGATGATAACTAAGCAATTTGTATTTTATTATGATAATATAATAACACTACTACTAATAATTATTATTGATGAGTTATAAAAATAATGATAATAAAACTAATAATAATACACAAATACATATGTATATGAGTAATTCACTTAAAGAGTAACTGTACTTTCCAAAAACTTTTGATCGGTGGGGATCTGGGTGCTGACACCCCCACTGTAGCTGAAACTAAGGCGAAGAAGCGCTCAGCTGAGTGCCCCGTATCTTCAGCTGTGATCGGCGCTCCTTGTTAGGTTGAAGATGTCTCACATAGAACTGATGAAAGTTTTTGAAAAGTACAGTTACTATTTAAAGAGGTTTTCCAGTCCCTAGAAACTGAGGATAGGCCATCAATAGCTGATCGGTCGGGGTCCGACTCCCGGGACCCCCGCCGATCAGCTGTTTTGAATGGGGTGCAGCACTCGTATGAGCGCTGTTTTCTCTTCATTTCTACTTGCTCACTGTGAATCGTCGACACACATGTAGGGGCGATTCACAGCAATGCAGCCTTCTCTCATTGAAGTCAATGGGAGAAGAAGGCTGCAATACTGTAAATCGTCACTACATAAGTGTTGAGGATTCACAGTGAGCAAGTAGAAATGAAGAGAAAACAGCGCTCATACCAGCACTGCACCCCATTCAAAACAGCTGATCAGCGGGGGTCCCGGGAGTCGGACCCTGACCCATCAGTTTTTAGGGACTGGAAAACCTCTTTAATATCTGCAGTTTAAGTGACTAAAACATTGTGCCCACTGTGGTGAACTTTAGATACTATGGAGATAATCTACAATTATATGCAAATATTTTGCTTTACATTTTTTTCATCCTAAAGGCCCTTTTACACAAGCTGATGTTCGGGCATACGAGCGCGCTTTTGAACGCTTGTTACCAATCATTGACCCATGTAAACATGGCAGAGATCAGTCGACAAATGAGCAAATGCTTCTTTGTCAGCTGATTGTATCTTTTATGCGGCCATTAAAATCATTGATTATCGGCAGGACAGCTCCTCGTGTAAACAGGAATTTGCTGCTGACAACTATGAAACAGTATGTGACGAAACGATCGCACTAACGATGAAAAAGATCCGACTATACCAATGAGCCAAAATATTGTCTTGTTTTATGATGTTGAACCAATTAATTTTTCTACATTATACTGGATGTGCTGTTGTTGACGAATATTGAAATTTATCAATGTTGTCATAAAATTCGCCAAGCTTTGACTTAGACACTGGCTAAACTGGCGCTACTTTTGATAAATGTGGGCCTATGACTAAGGTTGGTTTTACACAGCTATAATATGGCCACATATTAATAACTAAGCTACAAAGGAGACATTTTTTCCTGTAAAATTAGTTTTATTCTAGCAAAGTATGTAAATGGGCCCCTCTAACAATCCCCATACGCAGGATATTGGTCTGATTGGTGAGAAAATCTTATGTAAACCTTTTCCTTCTTTACATCTAAATCATTATTACTGCAGTTTCTCTGCTAAACTGCTCCTCATACAACAAAACAGAAAAATCATCATTAGACAATGACATGGGAGGTAATTTTAACTGACCGGGATTAACAAACAGTAAATGCAGCCTGCGTTCAATTACAGCTCATGGAAAACTATTGTGTAAGTGTAGAATTACTACTTGCACCTTCTCAAAATACAAGCTAAATTTAGAGCGCAGTTGTAATACGCGCTGTTGGCAATTTGCCTTGGACGGGAACAATTCTTCCTGTACATAGCAGAAGGATGTGTTCCATCGCAGATCATAGATGTGAAGTCAAATTCTAAAATAAAAACATAACATACTTTCCGTCCTCCACTCCAAAAAGAGGATGTGGTAGGAGGAAATAAAAGAGATACATAGATATAGTTGGAACATTAGCAGTGATTCCGTTTGATGCTTTTCTCAATCAAAGTTGTTCCTGCAAAAATGACAGATCGTTGCTGGTGCAGGCAGTGTCAACCTCCTGGTCCCGCTTAGTGCTATGTGTCAAAAGGAGCACCTATCAATGACATAACTGCATGGCGTACAGTGCGGAGGCAGCCGGAAAACAGCGGATCGGTGCAGGGTCCGCGTGTCGGACCCCCACCGGTCACATACTGATGGCCTATCCTGTGGACAGGTCATCAGTATGAAAATGTGAGGCAACCCCTTTAACTTATGACATAGCTCCTCTAAACACAGAAGTGACTATTATCGTCTACACCCCTTCATTACATTTATATCTGGGATATTCTTTTTTAAATTATATACCATGAGGGATCATTTTCATGAACACCCTTCCTGTCAATACTTCCTAATTTACAGTACAAGGAGCACAGTTCTTCATCCTGCACACCTTACTATGTTGGGAACTGCTGAGGTAGAGAGAGTGATAGCCAAAACAAACATAAACCTAAAGCTAAATCATTCCACCTGGCCAACAAGCAGCAGCATTGAATGTGACGTGCGCACTGTTCTTCCGAGAACCTCAGCACAGGTGAACTGAACCATTTATGGAATGAAAAGTATCACTTTATATATCTGATACAACATTTATACATCTGATTACAGCAATCATCAATAATGCAATGTCAGCTGACATTATGTTATCCCGTGCATGACGCTGAGTTGTCAGGTTCCACTGGCATTTAAAGTGAAACTCCATTTGAGGTCTAATATAATTATATTTAAAGGCTATTTACATCTTCGTAACCAATGTGTCTGAAATGGAGCAAATTGGCAACAGATGTTGGTTAAAAATGTTCTATTGTTTTGTTTCAACAGATCCTATGCAGACCTATGCGTCTCCATGGTAACAGGCAACAAACATACCTTTTTCAGTCATACTCCAATCTTTGACTTTTACTTCTTGCTAACCTAGCTACCGCATGGGGATAAAGTATCTATCTATCTATCTATCTATCTATCTATCTATCTATCTATCTATCTATCTATCTATCTATCTATCTATCTATCTATCTATCTATCTATCTATCTTATCTATCTATGCAGGATGAGACTACAAAGAGTTTGTGTGTAGTCTGTTACCATGGAGGCACATAGGTCTGCTTAGGAGCTGTAAAGACAAAACAACAGGACATTTTTACCATACACGGCGCTGCTACAATAAAGATCGAAGGAGTATGGAGACGAAGCAAAGTAAAAACGAAGTAATTAATTTAATAAAGATAATAATACAGGCAACGCGTTTCGACGCTGGACAAGCGTCTTGTATTATTATTATCTTTATTCAATTAATTACTTCATTTTTACTTTGCTTAGTCTCCGTACTCCTTCGATCTTTATTGTAGCAGCGCCGTGTGTGGTCAATATTTTCCTGTTTATTGCCCTATTTGTTGCGGTGACCTCCTGGTCGACCGGTTTGGATCTTGGCAGCAGCACATCCTTTACTTACCATCTTTTTGATTTATATCAGAGTTGTGCCTGTTTTTGAGCGCAACCGCTATGGGTGAGCATGTAACTGTCTCTACCTAGATGTTTTATCACCTTGGATTTACCTGCCCTATGTGGCGCCGTGCATTTTCTTTCTGTCTCTCTGAAAGTAGCATTTTTCATGTTAGATGCATTGAAGCAAAAAAAGAAAAATAGGTTGCAAAGGTGGACATAGCCTTTAAGCCAAAGTCTCATAGGTGTTGGTTAAATGATGCATTTTATTATCTTTTGTGTTGGCTGCTTGGCTGCATTTAACTCTGTTCCATTAGGACAGTCATGATGAATAACTACAGCATAGCTAAATGGCAGTCCCAGATACAAAGGAAGTCAAAGGTAGTCTGAAGCATGCCTCCTGTCTCACCAGTCACTCAGGCTGCTCATCTATTCCTCCCTCATGCTTTACACTGCAGCTCTGTCAGTGCATACTGAGATGATTTCTTTCATAGCAAGGACAGAATGATTATAAAGTACAAGCACTAAAACCTGAACTGTTTAGCAGCTGCTTGACTCTTCCTGTTCTGTTAAAAATACATACACATTTGGCCAAGCTGACGTGGCATGTTCAATGGTTGTCATCTGCCCCACACTGATTATTTACCACATTTTACCGTATTAAGGAATCATTTAAAGAGGGTCTCCATTGCCCAAACACCACCATTATAAATAAAAGTATACTGCATATTTTTGCCCGACTGCAGTCTGCGCTTTTTTCATGTTCGGTATACGGAGCAGGAATATTTCATGACACAAGCACTGAACGTACACTGTATTATGAATGAAGCCCAACACATTTTTTTCCAGCGCGTTCAATATAATTATGTATTTAATTTTCTAGATCACAAGATTATCAAGACGTCCTGTGATCTGCTTCCACCCTAACCACCAAATTAACGCATCAGACTCCTATGGCATTTCCCACATGGGAGCAGTTTACAAATGGTTTGTCATTTTACATTATTGTACCTATTATTATTAGGGATTCAAGTAAATGCGGCTGAGCTACAATACAAGTGGTATTGTTCCAGAAAAAAAAGAAAGTCAGGCCATTTTTCCTAATCCTGGACAATCCTTTATTAATTTTTTAAGATAATCAAATGACATTTTTCTTTATTAGATAGACAGTGTATAGAATTTATCAATCTGGAATAAAATGCTGAAACAGGTCTGCAAGTCTGAGTCTGGAGGAATGGGATTTGGACTGATACTAAGGATATTGGCACACAAGGTGGTCGCTGTCCGGCTGAATTGCGATCACTAAGGGTATGTTCACCCGCTAGACTAAAAACGTCTGAAAATATGGAGCTGTTTTCAAGAGAAAACAGCTCCTGATTTTCAGACGTTTTTTTAAGCCACTCGCGGTTTTTGCAGCATTTTTCGCGATTTTTTTACAGCCATTTACAGCCCGAAAAACGGCCGTGTGAACATACCCTTAGAAGGTGAAAGGGTTTTTCAAATGTTTGTAAATTTCTGTACCGTTTTTTAAAACAATGGCGATCTGCTACCGAACTGCGGCTCCTGATGTGTCTTTACCAGTGGCGGATTAAGTAGACGATGGGCCCTGGGCTGTTACACAAACTTGGGCCCCCCTTGCACACCGCCGCCCTGCCGCACCGTAACTATTTTTAACACTACCTTTTTTGGCAAGCATTAACAAATGGGTGTTACGGATTCCCCTTGTCACAGGGCTGTGTCCCTAAATACTGACAGTATCACACTGTGCAGGGACACATCCTCCTGACAAGGGGAATTGTCTATCAGTCCTGGACTGCAGAAAGACTTTTTGTGAAATACAAGGATTTCTTATAATAAACATGTCAGGAGAGGTGACAGATTCTCTATAAATCTAGTGACTCACAGGTGACGACGTCTCAGATTCTAGTAGTTTTTTTCCTCTTTTCTTCTCCATCCGGTCCGGAGCACATGACGACTTCTCCCGGCGATGACTGATTTCTGCAGAATTTGCCACTCAGATGTCTTCGACTCCTCACTTTTCCAACATTTCCACACCTATAAATGAAAATAAAGTTATCATGGTGCCACATACTGTACCCCTAAATATAATAGCACCAAACACTGCGCGCCTGAATATAATAATACCACACACTGTAAAACACCACATACACAGCCCCCTGTACATAGTGCCACACACAGCCCCCTGTACATAGTGCCACACACAGCCCCCTGTACCTAGTGCCACACAAAGCCCCTGTAGATATTACACACCCCCATAGATAGTGCCACACACAGCCCCCTGTACATAGTGCCACACACAGCCCCTGTAGATATCACACATCCCGCCCTGTAGATATGAGGGGGGCCGTGCAATCATGTGTGGTTCGGCCGGCCATATTCCCCCCCGGGAGACTCGGGCCCCGGGCGGCGGCCCGAATAGCCCTAATGATAATCCGCCACTGGTCTTTACCATCACTGAAAACCAAACTGCTCGTAATATCTAGATGGAAATCGGGTGCAAACAGTTTCCAATGGGTGAAGCAAGTGAAAACAATAGACGTGCAAAAGAATAATAATGTTGTTTCTGCTGACAATAATTTTGCAATCCAGACACTGGAAGAAAGGTTGGGTTTCAAGGGCATTTCTTCTTTAAGGCTGTCTGTAGGGTGCTACATAATGTAAAGAATATGCAATGCCGTTTTTTTACACTTACACTGAATGCTCTAAAACCTTATAACTAATCTATTACATTAAAGTATAATGAAAATAAAATATAACACAATATATATATATATATATATATATATATATATATATATATATATACACCATTAGGTCAGTTTCAGATCAGTATAATTGGTAGATCCCTGTGATGAAACGGTATTAGTGTGAATCACTAGACACGCAGTCAGGCCAAGATTTATCAAAATTATGACATTTCTCTGAAAACGGCCTAAGCCTGATTACTGGGACAGTAGAGCCTTGCCCTTATTCTCCTCCCCTTCCTATGTCATGTAGAACAGAAGGGTGGATTGATCTAGGTTTTCACTTCTCATGTTTGCTAATGTCTCGGCAGTATAGATGAAGAACTTTTTGCAGGTTGGCATCTCCCCATGTGGAAGGGAATTATGTCAACATTAGTTGGGCACCTCTGTCAATGGGCCTCAAAGTAGTCACAGCTGTTGCCTTATATTATGTACCCATTTGCGTCCAGTGGCGCTGGCAGTATCTATTATTGGCTATGGCCTATAATGCTACTTTCAGAAGGCAGTTTTTTGTCAGTATTTTGGTCAGTATTTTGCTTCAGTATTTGTAAGCCAAAACAAGGAATTGGTACAAAAATAAGAAAGAGTAAAAATTGTTTCCTTTTCCTCTGTGCAGGTTGCACTCCTGACTTTGGCTTATAAACACTGATGCAAAATACTGACCAAAATATGCGATTGTTATAGAGTTCTAAGTATGATTAAATATGCTCCTCACTCCTTCTTCCATTATACATTTAGCAAGTCTAAGCAAAAATGTTTAAAGCTGATCCGTCCCCATAATGCTGTATACAGCCTATTTTTATATGGGAGCATATTAAAGGGACAGGACCGCTATACTATTAGACCAAACACACCTGACGCACAATACAGCAGACTGATAGTAATAAATCTGCTCCATTCATGAGGGAAGCGCTCTCCCCACCTCGCTCTTACCTCCCTTTACCTGCCTCACTATTGACTGAAGACTGTAGATGCACAGTGGCCATCAGTCAATGGTGAACGGTGCAATATTGGGTCATTTGGTCTAATAGTATGGTGGACCTGTAACTATAACATGCTGCCTTTAAATAGGTTCTGGTCTAAAACCTGGTTTGTCAATGTTGCCCATAGCAACCAATTAGATTCCAACTTTTTTTCAGGGCCGGGTTGGGAACTTGAAAAGTAATTCAATTGGTTGCTATGTCAATGGTGGCACATTTTGATAGAACAGTTTTTACGCATAAGACCCAGTGAATCTACTGTAATGTCATGGGCATCATGTAATCATATTTATAGCTCTCATGTTTTAGTTTCCTGAATTTTAGTTCAGATTTCAAAATAGCTTTCTCCAAGGTAGATAGCAGGTCACTTTATCCGGTTGTTCATGTTTAGCTTTCCATTTAAGTAATGTGTCTATACTCTGCTCCTTGAAGAAAATGAATTAGCTAAGTAAAACTGGTTTGTGCTTCTTCAGGAAGGTGGATAGGCCGCTTCACCTTCTTGTGTCCTGATGGATCTTTGTATGAATGTCACTGTTACTGATTTATGGCTACGTGTCATAATAGCCTAACAAGTGTGTGTTATTATAAGATCGATCCAGCGAGGAACGGTTATTGTCCCTCTTCCCAGTGTCACCTGAAAGTTGGAAACCTCTAAAACAATAAACAAAAAATAAAGAAAAACAAAAATATTTGCTCTAGTAGGTGGGAGGTAAATTTTTGGACAAAACACAATTTGCCTATAAGGCAACTAACCCTATTTTCCAGACTACTAGCATAAAATATTGAATTGTTCTATTCACATAATTCCTAATAAACTGAAAACTGGAACACAGAAAAGAAGTTAAGTTCACAAAATGGTTAAATACCATAAATTAATCAAGTGACGATCATATAACAAAGTAAAAAATGATGACACCATTTAGTGGCACTACGGCTCTGTTCACGTTTTTCCAGTTCCTTCAGGGTTCTGTTGCTTTTTGACGGCAAAATATTATAGCCTGAAGTTCTATTCTTGCTTTTAAAAATACCAGAACCCCAATGGAAACTTGAGGGAACCGAATGATTCAGTGGCATCTGCTTGAAAATGTAGTTTAATATCTTTCATGGGTATGTTAAGAGAGGAAGTCATGATGCTAGTGTGAACAGAATCTTTTTTCAAAGCTTGATAAGGAAACTAAGTTGGCTGTTTGTAATATCACTTTTTGCAGATTGTGGCATCCATGGCCACGGGCCGTCGGGTTTACTCTCCTCCCGACGCCCGCAGCCATGGATCTGTGAGGTCCCCATCTCCTTCCTAGGAGACGCCAGTGCTCACTTCCGGTCCGGTCTGCTGTCTCCCGTAGGTCGCTCACAAGAGGAAATCATCATCATCAACTGCCCATGATTTCCTGGTCTATAAGAAGGCCCCAGCCCTTCTGATCCTTGCCTGAGCGTTGTTAGTTATCCCAAGTCTGTCTTGCAAATGGTCCCTTAGTGTTTCCCGTTCCAGTTGTTACCCGTGCCCTGTTACCTGTTCCTGTATCCTGTGCTGTTCTTGTTCCCGTGCCTACTAGTGTTGGAGTCGTGTCACATCCTGTGTCATCTGCCACGTCCAGAGGAATTCGTCACGTCTGGCGCAACCTGTGGCACCCATCTCCATCCGTGCCAGAGCTGCCGCCACTGTCTGGACTATCCAGGTACCCTTGTGCGGGACATTGTATTGCTGGGGTTCCCTGTTGTTTGGCCACCTGCCTCCCCGCTACGGCGGTACGGCCTAGTTGGTCCACAAACCCACAACGTGACAGTACGCTCAGGCCATGGACCCCGCTGGTCAACCTGAGACCTTGACGACACAAGCCATGCTGACCGAGATGGAGGATCTTCAGTCACGACAAGACCAACTCCTCCTGTCGGTGAACGCCATAGCCCATCGGCTGCTTGCTCCAACCACAGTCGTCACCGCACCCATTCCTGCTATTCCTTCGGCTACACTTCCTGTCTGTACCAGTACCAATCCCATGTGCTTCCTGCCGCTACCTCCACGCTATGACGGAGATTTTTTAATCAGTGGCAGATCCACTTCAGACTACATGCTAGGTCCTTCTCTTCGGACGACGTCAAGATCGCCTTCATCATCTCTCTCCTTACTGGCATGGGCTAATCCTCTGTGGGAACATCAGGGACCAGGGACCCGTGACTTGCAGTGCTTCTTATGGACCTTCCGCTCAATCTTTGAGGAACCTGGGAGAGTTTCTCCAGCTGCTGCATCCCTGCTGACCCTACTCCAGGGAAATCTCTCCATCGGCGAGTATGCTATTCAGTTCTGTATCCTAGCTGCTGAGTTGACCCGGAACAACGAGGCTTTGGTGGCCACATTCTGGCAGGGACTGTCTTCAGGGATTAAGGACGAGCTGGCTGCTCGTGATCTGCCATCTACCCTGGACGATCTTATCCTACTCGCCACCCGGGTTGACATGAGGATCCGGGAGTGTTCCCAAGAGGTTCTCCGAGAGTGAGAACTTCCTAGGCTGGATTCTACTTTCCAGCAATCCTCCTCAGTCGTCCCACCAGAGAATCTTGTGCAGAGTAACCAAGCTAAGTTGTCTATCCAGGAGAGACAGCGCAGACGCACTTCTGGACTTTGTCTGTATTGCTGCCTCGGAAGCCATATTGTGCGTCTGTGTCCCCAGAGGCCAGAGAGACCCCATTGCCTAGGATTGGTTGGAGAGACAACCCTAGGTGGAACGGTAACTAATAGAGCATTCTGTTCCAAACTGACTATTCCGGTGACCCTAGTATCCGGCAAGAGGACGCATCGGGTTTCTGCCTATCTTGACTCTGGGTCTGCGGCAAACTTCATTCAAAAGGAGCTAGTGGATCATCTCCAGTTGCCCACAGTTCCCCTGGAGACATCTTTGGCTGTTGCCTCAGTGAATGGACTGCCTCTGACTGATCCTATCATTTCTAAAACCAAGCCGTTGAAGCTCCAGGTTGGAGTCCTTCATTCTGAACTGATTTCTTTCTTTGTTTTGCCCAAGGCCATCAATCCTGTTCTGCTGGGCCTGCCTTGGCTTTGACTACATGCACCAGTCCTGGACTGGAATTCTGGAGAGGTTCTCCGATGGGGCTCCAAGTGCCTTGGTCGTTATCTGTTGCAGATCAATCCTGTCGAGCCTCCTCTGCCTCAGTCATTGGCGGGATTACCCTCACCCCCCCAGTTTGCTCAGTTTGCAGATGTTTTCAGCAAAAGGGAGGCTGAGACGCTGCCTCCAAATCGGATTTATAACTGCCCCATTGAACTGGTTCCTAATGCCTCTCTCCCCGTGGCCGAGTATATCCTCCCTCCTTGCCAGAGTCTCTATCCATGTCGGCCTATATCAAGGAGAATTTGGAGAGGGGTTTCATACGAAAGTCTTCCTCCCCGGCCGGGGCTGGATTCTTCTTCGTTAAAAAGAAGGACGGATCCCTTCGACACTGCATTGACTACCGTGGTCTCAACCAGATCACGGTCAAGAACAAATACCCGTTGCCACTTATATCCGAGCTGTTTGATCGCATACGGCACCTGTGTCATCCGCCACGTTTGGCGTTACTTACTGCACCCGTCTCCATTAGTGCCAGAGCTGCAGCCACTGTCTGGACTATCCAGGTACCCTTGTGCGGGACATTGTATTGCTGGGGTTCCCTGTTGTTTGGCCAGCTGCCTCCCCGCTATGGCGGTACGGCCTAGTGGGTCCACAAACCCGCAACGTGACACAGATCAACACACCCAGTATTTTCCCCGTACATGGATCCAATTAGATCCTGTCATTTGCATATTAAATAATAAAAAATATATATATTTTAAAGCAATGGCAGTTTTTAAACTAAGTAATCTGTTAAAGAGTGCTGAAGAGAAAAAAGGCATTGGTTTTCATATATTAAGACTAAGCAAATTTGTTGCCCCTAACAACCAATCAAAATCCAGCATTGGTTTTCTAAACCTCACTTAAAAAATGTAATGTTGGTGACAAAAGTAGTCTCAACTCTATTTTTTGGCAAAAATGGGCACAACAAAAATTATATACACTATAGTGCCTTTTTATTACACGTTTATATGTTTATTTTTTTTACATAATTAGCTTGTCCCACATCTTTTGGCTTGGGTTATGGCCATTAGAGTTGCTAATATGCAGGAAGATCTTAGTGGTTTTTTTAGAAGAATATCAGAGGTTGTTATTGGTGTAGGTCTAAGAGTTAAGACCTTATGATTTTTAGACTAAGGGGGCTGCAACACACTATTGAACACTATGCCCTTTAAACTCTTGTTGGCATGGGGAGGGGGGCAACAGGACAACAGATAGTATACTGGCGATACTCAGATCCAAGGAGAGCTGGGTTGAAATGACTGATATTTATGACCTATCCTCAATCTATGGCAGTTTGACCCCTACGACCCCCACTGTAACTGGATGAAGGGGCCATGGCGCTTGATGCAGTATCCCAGCCGTTACATTGCAGTATGAACCACTTGAATGAGGTTGAGCCACAGTACCAGACACAGATGCATAAATTGATAGCACTTACTGCAGTGAAGGGGCTATGGCGCCCCAGCAAATGCTGCGGCCCCTTCATTATGCTGATTGTTGGGGGTTCTGAGGATCACAAATCGATGATCTATCCTAAGGATAGATGATCATTAATATTTTATACTGGAAAACCCCATTATTCCCTTAAGCAGCACCAGTCTACTACATTTGCTTTTAAAAATGGCACTACTGTTTGTAAAAAAAAAATACCTCAGGTGTAAACCACCACATGTAATGTATTACTTTTGTCATGCTCTTAGTAGTCCATGCACATCTTCAGATGTTTCATTATATGCAAACAGGCAAAAGAGAATCTAACTATCTATATCAACAGATGTGTACCCCAGAGGAGTATCTTCAGTTTTCATATTGTATAAAAATATTAATGGTGCTCAGTAAATAAAATTTTCTACAAACTATATATGTACTTCACTAAAATGTGGGGCATTTGATCAGTTTATTATCTATTTGTTGTAAGGAAAGGAGGGCTGTACACTATAAAGGTCAGTTTCCATAACAAAATTAAAATGAGAACGTCCCATTGTGAGATCTTGGATAGCTGTTCAAACATAAACATGGCAACTATTTCTTCCTACCCTATTTCTGACAAAGAGAATGTATCAGCAGAAAAATTACATAATATTGAAATCAGGTTTTCATTATAAACATATTTTTATGTTTGTATAATGTTAATTTATAGGTTTTCTTTATGTGACGATTCACATAAAAAAAATCAGCTATTTTCTGTAGCTCACTTGTCAGCTTTGCTGTATAGATAAGGAGAGGATGAGCAGAGTCATCTCATTAATTACCATTGTATTGTACTGCTGGAGACCTAGGTAAGACTGTAGAGTAAAATTTTACACACAGACAAGCCTCTGTATGCATCTCCCCTGTCACTCTCTAGTCTCTGGGGGAGGGGGCTATATTCCATTTCTTCCTGAAGACTGCAACAACCTGTTACATTTCTCTGTTTATAAACTCCCATTCATTGCATCTGCCATAAAGCACACACGCACACACACACACACACACACACACACACACACACACACACACACACACACACACACACACACACATGCACAATCTTCAACACAGTTAATACAGACAGTACAGAAAGGTTAAAAATAATAAATAGCTACAATATTTAAAAAAGGTGCAAATATATTATTTCTCGCCTACAGACTTACATCTAATTAATTCATCTAAACATAAAGACATGATACATACCCTTTCAGAGGTTCAGAGCTGCTATGGTTGTTACTTGACATGGGCACTTGCGGGATGACCTTACTGCTCAGACCCTGTAGCCCCAGCCTCTATGGCAGACTCGCTACTGCCGGACTCTCTATTTGCACCTTGTCGACAAAACAATATTCTCTTTATGCTACATAAAAAATTTATTGGGAAACATAACAAATGAGATCTGTGAATAGTCCTCCGAAAAATATCAAAAATACATTGCACTACTCTTAGGTAAAGCGAGATGATTAATCAATGTTTTCTGAGACTAGGTACATATGTAAATCTCAGCATAGGAGCCTATAGATTTCTTTAAACACACTATGCTGCTTCCCAGGCATTTATAAATTGCAGACAAGACGCTTCCTCTGTTTTAAAGTCTGGCTTGAACAGTTTTGCCTTGAAAGCCCATTAATCCAACATGTCAATAAAAACATAAAATGCCGTTCTGATTGATCATTATTGCTTACATAAAAATAACTGTTCAGATCCATTAAATCCATTGGTGGTAGAAAGACTGAAATCCAATGGGAGAATTTAATGGAAATAAATATACCACGCAGGCTTTAATGCTGGAAGTAAAAGTGGTTAAAAGAAGTATGAAGTTACCTGCAGCTAAGCTCTAGAACTACGGGAGCTTTCACTCAATCCAATGACCTACATATTAAACAAATGGGAAATGCTAGGCTGAATCAATACATGTCAGGCCCCATTAGTTATTATGAAAGGATGTAAAAATGCTCCAAGATGCAGAATTACACACTCTCTGGATTGTACATGCATCAACTTCATGTCTTGTGTTGACTTTCTGTGCCATAATATGAGTATTTGTTGAGATGCACATAGTCAATTCTCACTTTGTTTGAGCAAATGTGTCCAAGTTTGTGTTAAAGGAATATTTTGGATAAGACTAAAGTATTCTACAGGCTCTGGTGGTTCTGTATCCCCACATGCCCTTTCCTTTGAGCAGGCCTAAATGACCATGTCATGCACCATTTCCTTTCTGACATGTAGTTTGAATAAAATAGTGTGTGTGTGTGTGTGTGGGGGGGGGCATGACACGCTCTCTTATAGATGACATGTCACCTCTCCTGAAATAACAAGTCTGGAGCCTCTTTTCTTAGAACTCTATGTTGTTCTGTTCCTCTGTTATTGCTCCTAGAAATTTAGAAATAAATTCACAATTGGGTGTTATCATTTGGGGGTGTGTCCCTACACAGACTGACAATGTCCAATCAGTGCTGACAGAGTGAGACTGTGTAGGGACACACCCCTTAGACATGAGAACTGGTAACACCCAGTTGTCCATTAATTCATACATTTCTAGGAGGAATAATATAGGAATGGCACAAAGCAGATTTCTAAGAAAATATGTTCCAGAATTGTTTTTTTATGGGGAATACAAGGTTTTACTAAAATAGATATGTCAGATAAGTGATTTTTAAGGCCTGTGCTAAGCAAAATTGGAAAAGATGCCACGTCGGAGGACATGTAGGTAGAGGAATGTTGGATTTTCAGAGGTAGAACGTCAGAGTGGGTGGGGTGCTGCAAAGCGTCTGGAAAGCGATCGCTGCATCTTAGTGGTTGGCAGCAGATCGGCAGCTCTGCCCTGCAATCGCAGGACTGCTGACTGCTACTATGGCAGCAGGAGGCATAACAATGACCTCCTTCTTTGCCATTACGGAAGCCGATTGGGCCACGCCCATAGGCGAAGCCTAATCGGCTTGCTGTCAGTGAATGACTGGCAGATCTAATACATTGCACTACATAGGTAGTGCAATGTATTAGAAAAATAATCTCACAGTTGGACCTTCAAGTCCCCTAGTGGGACTAAAGAAAAGTTTAAAAAAAAAGTGTAAAAAAAGGAAAAATAAAAGTTGTTAAAAGTAAAATAAAAGTTTCAAGTAATAAAATAAAACGCAATTGCCCTTTTTCCCTTATCAAGTCCTTTATTATTGAAAACATATATATAAACCATACATATTTGGTATCGCCGCGTCCGTAACAACCTAAACGATAAAAATATTATGTTATTTATTCCACGTTGTAAACGGCGTAAAAAAAACAACTTAAAAAGCTATGCCAGAATTTTGTTTTTTTGGTCACTTTGCCCTACAAAAAAGTCCAATGTGTCACGAGAAAACAATCTCAGAATCGCTTGGATAGGTAAAAGCATTCCAAAGTTATTACCACATAAAGTGAAACATGTCAGATTTGAAAAATGAGGCTGTCAGGAAGGTCAAAAGTAGCCAAAGAGGGAAGAGGTTAAAATGAAAAAATAAATATTTACAAAAATTAAAACAATAACACACATTGGCCCACATTTATTAATTCTGTCTAAAAGTTATACAGCGTAAACTTAGACCAGGCATTCACAAAATGAGCCAAAATTATCACAGTGGTGCACGCTGTATTTTAATTTTGGCACATTTTGCATAAGCTCTTAGACACTTTTCTCTTCCTTATACTATCTTATTTTGTGCCAGAATTTTGTAGCAGTTTTTTGGCGAACATTGGCACATTTAAGCCACAGCCCTTCCTGACTAGACACACCCATTTCTGACTAGACACACCCCTTTCTCACAAAGCCACATCCCTTTTGCAGGACACTTTTAAAAGTGTCTAGCGAGGTGAAAACAAACAGCAGCAAACTGCACCAACTGAATGGTGCATTTTTCGCCACTTTCTAGACCCAGACACATTAGTAAATTTGCCCCATTATTTCTCTTCTACAGACTTCTTAATTAATGAAACTAAAATGAATACATGAGGTATTCCCTTTAAGATTATCCAGGATTCTGCCAAAATCTCTTTTTAGACAACCACAGGGTAATAATATATATGGCCATTTCAAAATGCCACATGATCTCTTCCTATATACTACACTGCATTCCAAATTATTATGCAAATGTTATTTTAAGCTGATTTTCCTAAATAGTCTATGCAAATGACAGTCAGTATAATCTTCAAGCCATCAACCGTTGGAGTATAATGTGAATTTTATTGAACAAATCTCCTAATGATAACTGATTTTTTTTTAGAAGTTAAAAACTCAAAATGCACTGTCTCAAATTATTATGCACAACAGAGATCAAAACATTTTAAAGGTTGTAAAGAGAACTAAAATGGTAATTTGTTGAATTTGCAGCATCAGGAGGTCATATTTACAGAAATCAAAAGCTCTTTCAATCAAAAAAAACTTAACAGGCCAAGTTACATTTTAACATAGGACCCCTTCTTTGATATCACCTTCACAATTCTTGCATCCATTGAATTTGTGAGTATTTGGACAGTTTCTACTTGAATATCTTTGCAGGATGTCAGAATAACCTCCCAGAGCTTCTGGTTTTGATGTGAACTGCCTCCCACCCTCAGATATTTTTGCTTGAGGATGCTCCAAAGGTTCTCAATAGGGTTGTGGTCAGGGGAACATGGGGGCCACACCATGAGTTTCTCTCCTTTTATGCACATAGAAGCCAATGACACAGAGGTATTCTTTGCAGCATAAGATGGTGCATTGTCATGCATGAAGATAATTTTGCTACGGAAGGCACGGTTCTTCTTTTTGTACCACGGAAGAAAGTGGTCAGTCATAAACTCTACGTACTTTGCAGAGGTCATTTTCACACCGTCAGGGACCCTAAAGGGGCCTGCCAGCTCTCTCCCCATGATTCCAGCCCAAAACATGACTCCGCCACCTCCTTGCTGACATCGCAGCCTTGTTGGGACATGGTGGCTATTCACCAACCATCCACTACTCCATCCATCTGGACCATCCAGGGTTGCACGGCACTCATCAGTAAACAAAATTAGTCTTCATGTATTTCTGAGCCCACTGCAACCGTTTCTGCTTGTTAGCATTGTTTAGGGGTGGCCGAATAATAGCTTTATGCACACTTGCAAACCTCTGGAGGATCCTACACCTTGAGATTCACGGGACTCCAGGCACCAGCGGCTTCAAATACCTGTTTGCTGTTTTGCAATGGCATTTTAGTAGCTGCTCTCCTAATCCTATTAATTTGTCTGGCAGAAACCTTCCTCATTATGCCTTTATCTGAACGAACCCGTCTGTGCTCTGAATCAGCCACAAATCTTTTCACAGTACGATGAGCACGCTTAAGTTTTCTTGAAATATCCAATGTTTTCATACCTTGTCCAAGGTATTGCACTATTTCACGCTTTTTGGCAGCAGAGAGATCCTTTTTCTTTCCCATATTGCTTGAAACCTGTGGCCTGCTTAATAATGTGGAACGTCCTTCTTAAGTAGTTTTCCTTTGAGTGGGCACACCTGGCAAACTAATTATCACAGGTGTCTGAGATTGATTACAATGATCCAAAGAGCCCTAAGACACAATACCATCCATGAGTTTAATTGAAAAACTAATAATTAAATGTTTATGACACTTAAATCCAATGTGTATAATAATTTGGAACACAGTGTATATCTGAGCATTATACTAAGTTAGGGGCCGTTCACATATGTCCGTTATCCCTGTCAGTTCCCTTCCGGCGTGTTGCAGAAAAGCCGGAGGGAAACTGATGCTAGAACGGATCCCATAGCTTTCTATGGGATCTGTTCTGATACATAAGACATAAGTTGTCCCGCCGTACGATGCTGGACCTGTGCAGGAGTCGGATCCAAAAACATTACTTGCAGCGTTTTTGTGTCCTGCTTCCTGGGAGGTCCGGCGCCGTATCCTATCTTAAAGTACTGTTCACCAGATGAACGCCGGGTGGTGCCGCATTAACCATCCAGCAGCATCCGGCGTGGGAGAATAAATAACAAAGTCCGGCCTTGTGTGGGGTGGGATTGGGTAGCTGTAAAGGTGCCAAAAACTAGCTCCTCCCTTAAGTTAGGGCGAGTGTTTGGCGTCTTTGCAGATTGCATACACTGCACTGCTCCCTCTCCCACAATAAGCTGATCAGAGAGGTTTTTGCCCCTTTGTTTTAGTGATTGGTGAGAGTACCAGCAACTGGACCCCAACAAAACAACTTCTGACATGCCAGGATCACTTCAAATGTTTTGTGAAATGACAAGTACACAACATGCATCTAATCTATCACAAGCTATGCACTGCTCTGATAAAATTGATTCAGACCCTAGACCACCTTTTTAAATGGACCATTGTGGTAAAAACTGATGCTAAAAACTGATGACAACTAACGACAACTGATGGTTTTGGAGTAAAAACTTGTGAACAAGCCTGATGGCAACTGATACATTTTGGCATCAGTTTTTGTATTAGTTGTAATCACTTGAGAGACAAAACAAACTGATGCTGATGAAACTGATATATGTGAACGCACCCTAAGGCCTCATGCACACGACCGTAAAAACACCCGTTATTGCGGGTCGTAATTACGACCCGCAATAACGGGCCCATAGACTTCTGTTAGTCACGGGTACCAGCCCGTTTTCTCACGGGAAGGTGCCCGTGCAGTTAAAAAAATAGAACATGTTCTATTTTTTCATTTTACGGGCCGTGCTCCTATACTTTATAATGGGAGCACGGCTGGCAAAAGCGGCCGGCTGCCCGTGGCCGGCCGTGCCCGCCCGTGCTCGTAATTACGAGTCGTAATTACGAGCACGGTCGTGTGCATGAGGCCTTAGGCTGGGTTCACACGACCCATTTTCAGGCGTAAACGAGGCGTTTTACACCTCGAATTACGCCTGAAACACGGCTCAAATACGTCGGCAAACATCTGCCCATTCATTTTAATGGGTTTGCCGACGTACTGTGCCGACGACCTGTAATTTTACGCGTCGCTGTCAAAAGACGGCGCGTAAAATAACAGCCTCGTCAAAGAAGTGCAGGACACTTCTTTGGACGTAATTTGAGCCGTTTTTCATTGACTTCAATGAAGAACAGCTCCAAATTATGGCCGTAATTGACGCCTCTCAAAACGCGAGTACGAGCAATTACGTCTAAAATGCAGGAGCTGTTTTCTCCTGAAAACAGCTCCGTAATTTCAGCTGTAATTGACGTTATCGTGTGCACATACCCTTAGAATTACATGACAACATTAACCATTGCTCTTCTTACCTAAAATGTGTGAAATAAAGTTCTAACTAGGCATTCAAAATTATTCTAGAACAACAACCTAAAAAGATGAGTCAAAGACCGAGTTATAATAAAGAATTGTAATTTTTATTATTGCACAACAAGACAAGAAATAAAATGATTACTCACAAGTTTAAAAAGACAAGGATGACTACCACAGTGTGGAAGAAGAGGCCAGACACATGTATATAATGGGGCTGCTATTGTAGCATATGCATGAAAAGCATATATATGATACCAAGGTGCATAAATAAATTAAGAAATAAATAAATTACTAACACCTGGATATGCTTATCAAAAGGACTATATAAGGTCCCAAATGGTAGTATATAATTGTACTCATTGGTGTAGCCTGACACTTAATATTGCATAATTCATTCATATAGAGTACACAAGCAGCTAGATATAAGTAGCTTACCCATATTATAACACACTGTTGACTGGCATCACACCCGACGCGCGTTTCGGCGAAAAACGCCTTCGCCCGGGGGTCACACTGTGGTAGTCATCCTTGTCTTTTTAAACTTGTGAGTAATCATTTTATTTGTTGTCTTGTTGTGCAATAATAAAAATGACAATTCTTTATTATAACTCGGTCTTTGACTCATCTTTTTTAGGTTGTTGTTCTAACATATTATATGAGTCATCGCTAGTGTTACTAGTAGTCATGGCTATTCACTGTGTTGTATGCCCTTCCCCCATATACAATACATTATTTGAAGTAATTTACTTTGTATGACTTTGAAAGGGGTACCTTGGTCGTCCTCCGCATTGGTTGTGTATTCAAAATTATTCTGACCATATATTAAAGTAAATTGATCAAACAAAAATTATGGCTATAAATCACCACATTTGCAGGTCAATAAATGTTACACTGGCCGCAGGCTGCGTTCTATAATTGTTAGGTATGAAGAAATGATATTGGAGATACTAGGCTGTAAAACATTTGTTGGAAAAAGTTTGCTCTGAACTAGTAATGGCAGATCATAACAGTATTAGGCCGGATTCACACGAACGTGATTTGCGTCCGTGCAGCCCACGTGGTTTTCACGCAGCTCGCACTGACCTATACAAGTCTATGGGGGCATGCAGACAGTCCGTGAGTTTTGCGCAGCGTGAGTCCGCTGAAAAAAAACTCA
The DNA here is from genome assembly GCF_050947455.1 of Rhinoderma darwinii. Taxonomy (NCBI): domain Eukaryota; kingdom Metazoa; phylum Chordata; class Amphibia; order Anura; family Rhinodermatidae; genus Rhinoderma; species Rhinoderma darwinii. Next base: position 298,515,140 of record NC_134691.1, on the reverse strand, counting down.
TGACATGTTCTATATTTAGGCGTTTTTCGCGCATCACGCATCCATTGAAGTCAATGGGTGCGTGAAAATCACGCATGCCCCACGGAAGCACTTCCGTGGGACAAGCGTTATTCGCGCAATAACAGTAAAAGAATGAATGTAAACAGAAAATCACCACGTGCTTTTCTGTTTATAAACATCCAAACGGAGTGTCATAAAGATGCGCGGCTGCGCGAAAATCACGCAGCCGCGCATCCGTATGAATAGGGCACACGGAGCTGTCAAGTGCCTTTTGCGCGCGCAAAACGCTCACGTTCGTCTGAATCTGGCCTAAGTGAAGACGCTTAGGCCACGTTCGGATGTGGCGGAATTGCTGTTGAATTCCACCGCGGACAGTTCGCAGTGGAATTCTGCAGCAGCCGTTTTTTACATTTGTTTCTATACATTTTTAGGAAAGTTAGTTCAGATGTTGCGGAAAATAACTGTGCGGAAATTAGGCTGCGGTGCAGAATTTTCCCCTCCGCAGCGTGCACATTATGTTACAGAGAAGCAGCGGAATTTCACTGCGTATTTCAGCCTTTGCAATGCAAAAACTGAAATCTGTGGCAAGTCCGCTGTGATATCTGCAAAGTCTGAATTACCTGTCAAATATGCAAATGTTGCTGAAGATTCGTTGCTTAATTGCCCCAAATCTGCACCAACATTTGCAGCGGAAAAATTCTGCCACGTCATAACGTGGCCATAAAGTTACTTTAAGGTCATTTGGAAAGTCTTCATGCAGTCAGTCAGAGCAGATCTGTTAGTTTTACTGCTGTCAGGAGCATCTGTCCTTGTATATCACATCACCAGTGATGCAAGACAGTTTGGTAATAGCACCGTGAGGCTAAACTTAAACCTCCACCAGTTACACGCACACTCAGAAAATTCTCTTTACTTTCTGGAAACAAAACAGCCAAAAGCTTCCATTACAATAAGACTAATAAAAACACAAACAGCACTGGCTGAAAGCTGGGGGCATGAGAGTCTGCAAATGTCAGACGCTTTCTTACGCTGCCCTCTCTGGCCACTTAGTGTCATTGCATGGATGACACTGATTTTGTACAAAAAAAGTTTGGTTGCTTATGTACAGAAGGTACAAGTATATTATGTATAAATATAAGTATAATCCATTAGGCAGAGATGTTTTTATATGTATGACATTCTACTGCAAGCAGACATTTAAAAAAACCATGATGAAACATAACCCCTCTCAGTATATTTGGCATGAGCAAATGTCAGGCATAAAGCTTAGATTGCTATGACTACAATGTGAAAATATATGCAGGTGGAAATCCATAACTATCAGATGTTCTCTGCAGAATCCAGTGTTCACAATTATTTGTATACCAGTCCCCATAAACCATTGTTTGAGATTTTATCAAGTAACTCTTCACTATAGCCTCATGGCTTCTATTCTTAAAGGGGTTTTTCATGATTAGAAAAACATTTCTGCTTTCTTCCAAAGACAGCGCCAGACTTGTTCACAGGTCGTGTGTGGTATTGCAGCCCAAACCTCATTCGCACTAATGGATCTGAACTGCAATACCACACAAAACCCGAGGACAGGTGTAGCACTTTTTCTGATAGAAAGGAGCCATGTTTTTCTAACCTTCTACAACCCCTTTAATGGAGCCATGACAGTTTGACATAGCCATTTCTACTAACTAATCCTGAGAGATCCCATTGATTTATCATTGGGAATCATCGGGTATTTTTATTTTTTTTTTTACCACATAGCACTGCAGAATAACGCTATTTTTGCTTGTAAAAAATCAACGGCAACCTGACAGAACTGAAAACAACACAGATGAAAACAGAACATTAAAGTGAATATAAACCCTTGAATTAAATTTTTTTAAATCTAAAAAAATTTAAAATTCAGTACTGAAAACTGACTATTAGGCCTCATTTACACGAACGTGATATACGTCCGTGCGACGCGCGTGCTTTTCACGCGGGTCGCACGGACCTATACAAGTCTATGGGGGCATGCAGACAGTCCGTGAGTTTTGCTCAGCGTGAGTGCGCTGAAAAAAACTCACGACATGTTCTAAATTTCTGCGTTTTTCGCGCATCACGCACCCATTGAAGTCAATGGGTGCGTGAAAACCACGCAGGTCGCAAGGAAGCACTTCCGTGCGAACTGCGTGATTCGCGCAAGAGCTGTCAAACTCCGAATGTAAACAGAAAAGCACCACGTGCTTTTCTGTTTACTAACATCCAAACGGAGTGTCTTAGAGATGAGCGAACCGTCCGAACTGAACAGAACTTCACCGGGTTCGGCCGAACTCGTTTTGACCGAAGCCGGCAAAAAAATTTCCGGTACGCGACGTCAGGAGACAGTCACTGTCCAGGGTGCTGAAAGAGTTCAACTGGTTCAGCACCCTTTACAGTGACTTCCGATCCCAATATACATGAACGTGTAAAAAAAAAAAAGAAGTTCTGACTTACCGATAACTCCCGGCTTCTTCCTCCAGTCTGACCTCCCGGGATGACAATTCAGTCCAAGTGACAGCTGCAGCCAATCACAGGCCAAGCACAGGCTGCAGCCAATCACAGGCTGCAGCGGTCACATGGACTGCCGCGTCATCCAGGGAGGTGGGGCCGGATGTCAAGAGAGTGACGCGTCACCAAGGCAACGGCCGGGAGACCGGACTGGAGGAAGCAGGACGTTCTTGGTAAGTATGAACGTCTTTTTTTTATTCACAGGTTGATGTATATTTTGATCGGAATTCACTGTCGAGGGTGCTGAAAGAGTTACTGCCGATCAGTTAACTCTTTCAGCACCCTGGACAGTGACTGACGTCGCCTAGCCTCATCTCTATGATGGCGGCTGCACAAAAATCACGCAGCCGCGCATCATACACTGATGACACACGGAGCTGTCAAGTGCCTTTTGCGCACGCAAAACGCTGCGTTTTTTTGCGTGCGCAAAACTCACACGCTCGTGTAAATGAGGCCTTAGGCTATGTTCACACGCAGAGTCAAAAACGTCTCAAAATACGGAGCTGTTTTCAAGAGAAAACAGCTCCTGATTTTCAGACGTTTTTTTGTGCCACTCGCGATTTTCGTGGCGTTTTTCGCTGCGTTTTTTACGTCCCAAGAAGTGACCTGCACTTCTTTTTCGCGGCTGTTTTTCTTACACGGCCGTTTTGAAAAACGTCCGTAAAAAAACGCAGCCAAAAACCCTCCGTCGGAACAGAACGCCGTTCTCCCATTGAAATCAATGGGCACATGTTTGGAGGCGTTCTGCTTCCGATTTTTTGGGCGTTTTTCGGACGTTTACGGCCCGAAAAACGTCAGAAAATAAGCCGTGTGCACATACCCTTAGACTGCAGGCCCAAGAGGATATATACACTTGCTGGTCCCCCGCTAGTGTAGTAGGTACTTCGTTTATGTATCAAAGACGGTAAAGCAGAGTAGTACAGTGCAGCAGGACATCTCGGGGATGGTGAAGCAGAGCAGCACAGCATAGCAGGCAGTCTCAGGAATGGCGAAGCAAAGTAGCATGACGTCTCAGGGATGATGAAACAGCATAGCAGGAACAATATTAAGTGGCACCATGCAGACTTGTTGGAGGAGTTGTGCCCAGTGTAGGAGTAGTTTGGTGCCCGGCAGAAACAATGAATGACTCGGACTGTTATTGAGTTGACGCAGGTTAACTTTGGTTGCGGAGTCTAAGGAATTCTCCACTTTTCACCCTTAAACCTTTTTTTGGACTTTACCGGTAAGATTCCTAGTTTGCGGTTCCCAGGATAGTCTAGAATAGGTTAAGCTGCAGATGGTAGGTGTGAAACATTTTGTGGTCAAACAGATCCAGGTGAGCAATGTCAGGTCCAGAAATTAGAGTTAGGGCTTATTCAGACGAACGTATAATACGTCTGTGCTACGCGCGTGATTTTAACGCACATCGCACGGACCTATGTTAGTCAATGGGGCCGTTCAGACTGTCCGTGATTTTCACGCAGCGTATGTCCGCTGCGTAAAGCTCACGACATGTCCTATATTTGCCCGTTTTTCGCGCATCACGCACCCATTGAAGACAATGGGTGCGTGAAAACCGCGCACGGCACACGGACGCACTTCCACGTGCTTTTCTGTTTACAAACATAAAAACAGAGTGTCATAATGATGGCTGCTGCGCGAAAAATACCGCAGCCACGCACCATATGCTGCTGACACACGGAGCTTTTATGGACATTTTGCTCGCGCAAAACGCAGCGTTTTTTGCGTGCGCAAAACGCAGACACTCGTGTGAATCCGTCCTTAGGAAGCAAGGTCAAGCGTCAGGCCAGAGGTCAGTACACGGATTTGTCAGATCAAGTGGAGTCAAGACAAATGCCAGGTCTCAGGAAAACACAGGAAACAACTGGAAAAATGCCCGCAAAGTCACCACCGGGGATGACAACCATTCATTGCATTCATAGGTGGATCCTGTGCTGTGTGGGAGAGACACACAGGACCCACTCTCACCCGAGCCGTCAGTTCGGCTGAACTGTCAGGTTCGGCTGAGAGAGAACGATACAGCTACTATGTATACATAAATATTTATGCATACATACATGATTATAATAATGTTATTATCAATGGTATACCTTACACATAACTATATAGATCCACCGTAGTCTCATCTACAGTTATCATAGATGAAACCATTAGACAGTATTGCCCTGACATATAGAACCACTGACTTTCTTGGACGAGATTTATGGGTTGAAAACAGGTGTCCATCAGCAGAGGTCATGTCAAGTCTTCAGCTCGGCATATTTCATTGATTGCCAAAATTGACCTTTGTGGCACCAGACATTGGCGTCACAGCTAAATCATTTTAACATATTTTCCTTCATGTATGGCTTGTATCTAAATAGTGTGCTAAGATTTGTGACTTCTAAACCAAAGCTAAAAATACTATTATTTTCAAAGCTCCTGCTCAGGATGATAGTCTTAAAGGGAACCTAGCAGCAGTTTTGACCCTGTAAGATGTGGGAATAGTATTCCTAAGTGAATGGGGTCTATTCAATTGTATTTATTTGGTACTGTGTCTTTAAATTCTATCATATGGCTGCATTGGATTTTGTAGTTGTGGATGCGCTTCATTTTCTCCACTAGGTGGTGGCACTTGTGTCATGATTAACCAGCCAATATCTGGCAATATGGGAAAGGACTAGCTCCATGGAGAAGAAGGGTCACTGTCTGACAACGAAGACAGCGGGTGCAACATTTGCTGTTGACAGTCTTATAGATTAAGGTGAGACAGATGCTGGTTTGTTTTTACTTTATAAATAGTGTAGATGGCGATATTTTCTCACCACAGGGTTTGGTTTCCACCGATGAATACTCCACACAAAATAGAAAAAATAAATCACTGGAGTTGAACAGGAGTTTGTAATAAAATGTAACTTTTACTTGAGCACAATATAAAAATAGTTAGAACAATAAATACAAGCATGGTGAACAAAGAGAATGCATATATATATATATATATATATATGTGTTTACATCCTCTGAAAATAGAACAAATATATACATAAGCGGTGAGCCAGCCAAATAGTGTTCAGTGTTGAGAGAGCTAGGAGTAACCTGTACTGCGTATTGTGGAGAGTGAACATTCATTGTTTACTTCCAGTGGATAAAATTCTGTCCATGGTCATGTGATGGACACACAGGCCCCGGGATCGTTAGAAGACACAGATCTGATACACATACTGTAACTGTAATTAGCCGTGCAGCTGTGCGTCCATCACATGACCATGGACAGAATTATGTCCACTGGAAGTAAACAATGAATGTTCCTACTAAATAACAACAAGCAGAGATCTTGAAAACTGCAAGGAATTAATACAGAAAGTATATTGGAAAATTGTACAACTTTTAATTATACAAAAAATAACATTAAGTTGCTGAAACCAGACAACCCCTGTAAACAGTTTCTTTAAGGCTTGGTTCACACGAGCATGTTACGTCCGTAAAGGATGGAACGTATTTTGGCCGCAATTCCCGGACCAAACACACTGCAGGGAGCCGGGCTCCTAGCATCATAGTTATGTACGACGCTCGGAGTCCCTGCCTCGCTGCCGGACCACTGTCCCATACTGTAATCATGTTTTCAGTACAGGACAGTAGTTCCACGGAGAGGCAGGGACTCCTAGCGTCGTACATAACTATGATGCTAGGAGCCCGGCTCCCTGCAGTGTATTCGGTCCGGGACATGCGGCCGAAATACGTTCCGTCCTTTACGGACGTAACATGCTCGTGTGAACCCAGCCTAAGACAAAACATTCTTAAAGAAACAGTCGACTGCGCTATTGTTTCCGCCACAAAAACTGAAACCGTACGGAACGGAGACAAACGGAAACCATTAACAATGGAAGCATTACCACTGAAATCAATGGTAAATCAAACGGAAGCTATGGTTTCCGTTTGCCATTCCGTTGATGGATTCCTCCAAACCCACCAACGGAAACTGAACCCTGATGTGAACAGGCCCTTACAATTTAGTTTGATAGGCGAGATTTTATTTTTATGCTATTTTATACAATCGTTTTTTTTCCCGGAGCCATGAATTTCAGATATTGGTCATATATTAGCAATTTAAATAATGTTAGAGCATTCAACTTTAAAATAGTCATTGTAACAGATCTCATACAACCGTGTACAATACTCTCCACAGATACACTGATCACATCTGGAAGTCAATGTGCTCCTCGTCCATTTTCTTTTTTTCTGTCATTAATATATACTTTTCTCTTTCCTCGTCCTCTTTTTCTTAATGAAAGGGGGGAAACTGATTTTAATTATCTTCTAAAAAAAAATCCTAACAGTCCTTGATGTATTATGTGAATTGAAAGACAATTATTTCTACTGCAGCTTGCTAAACACATTTTCTAAAAAGCTTTTCATGTACATTAAGTGATTTGATTTGTGATAAACCGGTATAATGCAGGGGAGAAATTACACAGGATAACGAAGAGAAAATAATTTTAGCATGCAGAGAGAACCTGAGGCGTTATATTATTTTATTCAGGCTAACACTTGATATATTTTTTTGTTCTTCAGAGCCCAGATGTTATCAGGAAATGTGTATATCTCACTATGAGCCAAAAATGAATCTTATTTCATGCATTTCATTTTATATCATAAAGATTAAAAAATACTTTGATGCATATTTGTACAAAAACTTAATTCTAAATGATTCATTAAAAATATACTTAAATTTTAGGAGCCTTTTGTAGGATAATAATAGATACTTTATGATGAAGTGTAATGTACTCATTTCTTAACTAAAAAGGGTAATATGAAGAGTGGACCAGGGGCTTGCAAATCTAGACATTTTTCAGTGAACGCCCGACCCAAGAACAAGTTAAAAAATAAGAAATTAATACCTACAACATTTAAAAAAAAGAATACATTATTTTCTTCTACATAGTTACGTCTAATTTAAAAAAAATTAAATAAAGAGCAGCTGTCGTTTCATAAAACTTTTGACATGTCATAGCAAGGCTATGTTCACACCTGCGTTGTGCTGTTCCGTTGTTCTGCTCAGTCAGAGGAGCAGAACAAGGTTTTAACAACGGACACCGCCGGTTACCGATGGAACCCATTGACTTAAATAGGTTCTTTCGGCTTTACGTCGGGTCGTCCGTGCATTTACCAAACACAATAGTGCAGCATTCTGCGCTATTGTCTCTGGTAAATCCTGCCAGATTAGAGCCTCCAACGCAGATGTGAACAGAGCCTAGCATGCAGAAGTTTTGATCGGTCGTGGTCCAGGTGCTGAGACTTCCATCGATCACTGAAACGAAGGAGCAGAAGCGCCCAGCCGAGTGCAGTACCCCTTCGGCTATGATAGGATTACTTCAGCTCTCTTTGGCTCTTCTCGGAGAGGCAGGGATAATTGAAGATGGACTCATCGGAGTATATGAGCCCATCTTCAGCTAACCCTGTCTCCGGGAAGAACCAAAATAATCCCGTCAGAGATGAACCAATGAAAACTTCTGACATGTTGATACAACATGTCAAAAATGTTTCTCTTTAAATACATGAGACATTCCTTTAACACCTTCCCGACATTTGACATACATATACGTCATAGTTGGGCAGGGGATCCTGCAAATTGCCGTATCTACCCAGCAATAGCTGATCCGGTGCCATCAACAGCGAATGTCAGCTGTATACAACAGCTGACATTCTGCTGTAACAGCCAGGATCCGAAATTAACTCCTTAGATGCTCCAATCAAATGAGTTTTTAGAGGCCTAACAATGGACTCCTGGTCTACCATGTACTTGAGCCTTTTAGGCCCTGCAAGAGTGTGAATCGGACAGGCAGAACACACTTAACTACATAAGTAGTGCAGTGTATTATACCAGCGATCAGACTTTTAGATCTTAAAAAAAAATGAAAAAGTAATAAAAATCGTCTTTTTCTATTACTAAGTCCTTTATTGTTAGAAAGAAAGAAAACAAAAAAAAAACTATGCATAATTGGTATAGCCGTGTGCGTAACGACCCAAACTATCAAATTATCATGTGAATTATCTCACATAGTGAACGCCGTAAAAGCAAAAAAAAGAAATAAAATTCTGGCATTGTTTTATAGGTCACCAATTCTTTCAAAAAAAAAGAGTGGTAAAAAAAAGTCACCATGTACCCCAAATTGGTAAAAATAGCACCCACTCAGCTCCATCAACGTAAAAATAGAAAATTTGTGGCTCTGAAAATGGGGGTTTTATTGTGTAAAAGTAGTAAAACATTTTAAAAACTATCAAAAATTTGGTATTGCCGTAATCGTACTGAACCGCAAAATAAAGTCAACATGTTATTTATACGGAACAGTGAATGCCATATTAAAAATAAATTATAAACAATACCAGAATTGCTGTTTTTTTAAACGCCACAGCCTGTTTTCGGATTTTCATTTTCGTTTTTTCCTCCCCACCATCCAAAAACCATAACTTTTTTTGTCCATTGATATAGCCACATAAGGGCTTGATTTTTGCGGGACGAGTTGTAGTTTTTCATGGCACCATTTATTGTACCATATAATGTACTAGGAAACGAGCAAAAAAAAAATTTGGGGTGGAATGGTAAAAAAAACAGCAATTCCTCCATTGTTTTTTTGGGCTTTGTTTTTACGGCTTTCGCTGTGCAATTAAAACGACATGTTAACTTTATATTGCAGGTCAATAAAATTACGGTGGGTGATACAAAATTTAGATATTTTTTTTTTATATTTTACTACTTTTATAAGGAAAAAACGAATTGTTAAAAATAAGATTTATTTTGTGTCACCATGCTTTGTGATCAGCTTATTGTCAAGGGACCCTTCTAACAAGTAGGGATTGTCCAAAGCTGAGAACCCCTTGAAAGGGAATCTGTCAGAAGTTTTGAGACGTCAGAACTGCTGGCAGAGCAATATAGGGGTAAGGAAGGGCATTGTATTCATACCTTTTGTTTTGGTCATGCAAGTTGCAGAACCGGGAAAACGATGTTTAATTCCCCCAGCGCCGTGATCACAAATGCCACTAAGGCAGGCATTTCATGTGCAAGTGCTCCTGCACTGCACGCTGCCTGGCCCCTTTGCTTGGAATGACAGCACCAGCGGCCAATCACTAGAACCGCTAGAGCCGTCACTCAAAGCAGGTCATCACTCAGAGCAGAGATTGGCACTTGTGACCACCGCGCAGATGCTGTTGTCTCTTGTTCTTGCCATTGTCTGCTGTTTTCTTTCCCCATGGTAGGTAGCGCCTCTGCTGTAGAGAAACCGCTACTGCCTGCTGAGGATAGAAGGGATGCGCAGTAAAGGTGGAAAAGAGTGTGGTTAATTCGGCGACCAAAGACAATGAGTGAAATATATCCACAGGATTATGCCAGTTTGCACTAAAATTTGTGACTTTTTACTTTTCTCGACACTTTCCGAAAGTGGCAAGAAAAGGGGGAGAGATTTAGCTGAAAGGAGCGCGGCCTCCACCGGAACGACAGACTTATCATAATATACATTAGAAACTGGCATAAGATATGGCACAAATCTACACCTGGGAGAAATGCTGGGTTATACGTCCCGGACGCCATTCTGAGAATGCACATGCCACTCTGTAACAAGGTGATTTGCGGATGCATGGGCGTGCATGTATCATCATGACTTGGGGAGTGGTTTAGGATACAAAATAGCAAGACGGAAGTAGACAAAAGCTGATCTAGAAAGGGTGATGGATAGGAAAGAGCTGGAACTGAGGTGCCTGGATTAAACTCCTGAGAACCAACTTAGACGCTGGTATTTATCGTTAAGCGAACAGCGGGTTGTGTGGGAGGCCATTACTGTACAGATAACTGAGCGGGAAAGTAGTAAGTGGTGGGTTCACACATTGCAGATTTGTTGCGGATTTTGTTGGTGACTTGAAGTAGATGTCACCCTTTTGCATTGCAAAAGTAAAATTTGCTATGAAAATCTGTGACAAATCTGCAACTTGTGAACTCAGCCTAAGAGTGAGACGCACCTGAAGCAATCAATGAGGTCTACCGGCAGTAACCAGAAATAACTGGGGGGAATAGTAGTGGATATTGTCTACATTGAGGCCTATTGGGCTTAATTTATAGCAACCAACAGCCACCATCTTGAGCCCTAACCAGGCCTACAACTGTCAGCAAGTAGCTGCCATTTTGTGGCCTACAAGGACTAAGGCAGTAAGCCCTTGCATCAAGGTGGGGTGCCCTATACCCTTTTATCTCCCGGTCATACAGAACCAACCAGCCATCTTATCAGTCTGAGCCATTACTTCTTTTGTCTCTCCCATAGTCGGAAGAATTGTAAATATATTCTTTGGCCATGTGCACTAGTATCGCCGGCATTGTACATACATTGTATATAAAGTGCAAGTAAAAGTTTGACGTTTTCACTCTTCGTGTCATGCTTCGTGTCATCTTTCTTCCCAACATCCCTGAGAGGCTATTTTCACTATCATGCCTCATCCCATTCCTCTGCCTTCTTACAGTGTTGTAGAGCTCTGCACTAGTGAAATTGCAGAACTGTGTATTTAAAGGGCTTATTCAGTTTAGAAAACCCATTTTCATATACTAAATTAGGAACGTCTGAGTAAATAGAAGGGGTCCTCTGTTCAGGATCTTCATCTCTTGGCCTGAGTAGAAAGCGGTTACAAAGAGCTTCTCTCACTGTGGAGGGCCTATAACGTTCTGCACATTTCTTGGATACAACCCATTGATATGAATGGGCACAGTGTAATTCTTCGTTTCCAGTGTGGTGGCGCTGCAGGGAGATTGTACACTTGGTACCAGATATCCTCACAGATTACAGCTGATCAGTGAAGGTCACAGCCGAGGGACATGTTGTAATCTTCTTATTGTCAAGGGACCTTTCTAATTATTGATTTTCCAGAGCGGACAACTCCTTTAATTGACTGTGTAGAGCCATGTGTATTTACACAAGGGGGCTGTGAAGCTATACATGAGTGGGACTGTGGAGATGTCAGTCCCCAGTGCTGGCCAGGGGAGTATTAGTAGAAAATCAGGAGAGAGTTTCTCTCACTGACTAAGATTTACTTTTAAATAAAAATGTAATTAGTCTAAAATAAATGTTTTTTCAAGTTCAGAAGAATACATATAACGTCTCTTTTTATTTTGACATGATGTAACATAAATTATTGTAGCTAAGCTTAACCCTTTAAGGACGCAGCCTAGTTTTGGCCTTAAGGCTCAGAGCCCATTTTTCAAATCTGACATATTTCACTTTATGTGGTAATAACGTGGGAATGCTTAAACCTACCCAAGCGATTCTGAGATTGTTTTCTCGTGACACATTGGGCTTCATGTTCGTGGTAAAATTTGGTCGATATATTCAGTGTTTATTGGTGAAAAATTTCAAAATTTAGAGAAAATTTTGAAAAAATTGCATTTTTCAGAATTTAAATGCATTTGCTTGTAAAACAGACGGTTATACCACCCACAATAGTCACTAGTTCACATTTCCCATATGTCTACTTTAGATTGGCATCGTTTTTTGAACATTCTTTTATTTTTCTTGGACGTTACAAGGCTTAGAACATAAACAGCAATTTCTCATATTTTTAAGAAAATGTCAAATGCCTTTTATTTAAAGGGAATGTGTTGCCAGAAAAACATGTTTTGTTTTTTTTAATTAAACATTTAGTGTGTAGGTGATTAAACATTGTTCAAAATTTTTTTATTTTTTTCACGAGTCAGGAAATATTATAAATTAATTCTAATTTATAATATTTCCCATTGCTGGTCACTAGATGGAGCTATTCCCAAAATTGCAGCATTGCAAAATTGGGTAAAAAGCCCTCGCTCTAGTGAGCTCTCAGCATCCCCCCCCTCCTTTATACTGGCTAGTGCCGGGATAAACGAGGGGTTTGAACGGTCTAACCTCCTACACTGTGTGTCGCCATTTTTTGAGCTAACACACAGTGTAGTAGGTTTACATACAGTAGTAAACGTACACAAACACGAACATACATTGAAATCTCTTACCTGCTCCTGCCGCCGCGGCTCCCTCCGGCCTGTCCGCTCCGTCTGCTGCCGCTGGTCCAAGTGCACAAGTCCGGAAGCCGCGACCGGAAGTAGTAATATTACTGTCCGGCCGCGACTTCCGGTCCACAGGAAAATGGCGCCGGACGGCGCCAATTTCAACTTGGACTGTGTGGGAGCGGCGCATGCGCAGTTCCCACACAGATGGCGTACACAGAAGTGGATGGGACGGGACCCGTTCGCAGTCTCTATGGGACTGTGGCTGCCGTATTCCATGTCTGTATGTGTCGTTAATCGACACATACAGAAATTGAACAAAAAATGGCAGCCCCCATAGAGAAGAAAAAGTGTAAAAATGAGAAAAAGTAAAACACAAACACACAAATAAATATAAACGTTTTTAATAAAGCACTAACATCTTTAACATATTAAAAAAAAAATTGTGATGACACTGTTCCTTTAAGGTACCTGTTCAGTTCTGAAGTGGCTTTGAGGGGCCTATGCATTAGAAACCCTGATAAAACACCCCATTTTAAAAACTAGACCCCTCAAAGTATTCAAAACAACATTTAGAAAGTTTTTTAACCCTTCAGGCATTTCACAGGAATTAAAGCAAAGTGGAGGTGAACTTTGCAAATTTCATTTTTCTTGCAGAATTTCAATTTTATTCATTTTTTTTTCTGTAACACAGAAGGTTTTACCAGAGAAACACTACTATATATGTATTGTCCAGATTCTGCAGTTTTTAGAAATGTCCCACATGTGGCCCTACTGCGCTCGTGGACTAAAACACAAGCCCTAGAAGCAAAGAAGCACCTAGTGCATTTTGAGTCCTCTTTTTTTATTAGAATATATTTTAGGCAGCATGCCAGGTTTGAAGAGGTGTTGAGGTGCCAAAACAGTAGGAATCTCCCAATAGTGACCCCATTTTGGAAACTACACCCCTCAAGGAATTCATTTATGGTTGTTGTTACCATTTTGACCGCACAGTTTTTTCACAGCACGTATTTGAATTGGGATGTGAAATGAAAAAAATGTCATTTTTTCCAATAAAATGTCATTTGTGATCAAAATTTCTTATTTTCACAGGGAACAAAATACCCCATTTGGTTGCCCAATTTGTCCTTAGTGTGGCAATACCCCATTTGTAGTGATAAACTGCCGTTTGGGCCCATGGGAGGGCTCAGAATGAAAGGAGCGCTATATGTTTGTTGGAGTCCAGATTTTGCTGGATTGGTTTTCGGGTGCCATGTCACATTTGCAGAGCCTCAGGGGTATCAAAGCAATGGAAACCCACCAAAAGTGACCCCATTTTGGAAACTACACCCCTCAAGGAATTCATTTATGGGTAATGTGACCATTTAGACCCCATAGTTTCTTCACAGAACTTATTTGAATTGGGCTGGGAATTAAATAAATATATATTTTTTCCAATAATATGTCATTTTAGCTCAAAAATTCTTATTTTCACAAGAAACAAAATACCCTATTCTGTTGCGCAATTTGTTCTGAGGGCCCCAATACCCCATTTGTTGTGTTAAGCTGCCGTTTGGTCCCATGGGAGGGCTCAGAAGGAAAGGACCACCATTTTGCCTACTGGGGATTTTCTAGTGCGAAGTCATGTATGCAGAAGCACCTGAGGTACGAGTACAGTTGAAACCCGCAAGAAGTGACCCCGTTTTAAAAACTACACCCTTAAGGCATTTATCTAGAGGTGTAGTGAGCATTTTGACCGGAGACCTACACCCCATAAACTGTAATGTGGGTTCTCCCGGGTATGGCAATACCCTGCATGTGGCTGTTATCAGCTGCCTGGGCACACAGCAGGGCTCAGAGGGGAAAGACGAGGGGGGATAAGCTGTGCAGAGGGCATCAGGGTAAGTAAAATTATAAACCAAGGGATGTATGATAAATTTGAAAACACTCTTTCATACAGAGCTCTGGTTATTCGGGACACGTGTCACATTGATATATTGTGTCATCCCTTATCGCCCTCTTATAGCAGACTTTGCACCTCTTTTGACTTTTTCCCTTCTTGCCAGTTTGGGGAACTTCTCCTGGAAAGTGTTGCCGCCTTGGTACGATGCGTGTGGCCCCGCTTCCAGAAGTACTGGGTGCCCCCCCTTCTTGGTCCCTAAAGATTAGGTTCTTGATAATCACCTCTTGAAATTCCAGGAAAGTTCCCGTCTGGCCTGCACATCGACGTAGCACGTACGCATTGTACAAAGCCATCTGTATGATGTGCCCGGCCAGCTTCTTATACCACACCGCATGGCGCTGTAGGGCTTCAGGATTTGATCTGACAAGTCCATCCCTCCCATGTACCTATTGTAGTCCAGGATGCAGTCTGGTTTGGGGGTGGCCTTTCCTTCATATATCCTAAACCTGTAGGTATACCCTGATGCACTCTCGCAGCTTATACATCTTCACGCCATACCTTGCCCTCTTACCCGGCAGGTACTCGCGGAATTGAACCCTCCCTTTAAAATGTACCAGGGACTCATCAATAGAAATACACTTCTCGGGGTGTATGCTTGGGAAAACCGGGCACTGAAATGGTCTAATAGGGGTCTCCATTTATATAAACGGTCAAAACTGGGGTCATCTCGGGGTGGGCACGGCTCATTATCAGTATAATGTAAGAAATGAAGTATTGCCTCATTTATTTATTTTTTTAGGTTCCAGTTCAGTTCTGAAGTTGCTTTGAGGGGCCCATATATTAGAAACTCCTATGAAATACCCCATTTTAGAAACTAGACCCCTCAAAGTATTCACAACAGCATTTAGAAAGTTTATGAACCCTTTAGGTGTTTCACAAAAATTTAGAGCAAAGTAGAGGTGAAATTTAAATTTATTTTTTTTGTCAGAAACTCCTCTTTATACCATTTTTTTTATAACACAAAAGGATTTATCAGTGAAACGCAAATTAATACGTATTTCCCAGATTCTGCAGTTTTTAGAAATATCCCACATGTGGCCCTCGGGCGGTAGTGGACTGAAGCACCGGCCTCAGAAGCAAAGGAGCACCTAGTGGATTTTGAGGCCTCTTTTTTATTAGGCACCATGTCCGGTTTGAAGAGGTCTTGTGGTGCCACAACATTGGGAACCCCCCAAAAGTGACCCCAATTTGGAAACTAGACCCCTTGAGGAATCCATTGTAGTTTTCTTGGGGTGCATGCGGCTTTTTGATCAGTTTTTATTCTATTTTTAAGTGGCGTGGTGACTAAAAAACAGCAATTCTACTATTGTTTTTTTATTCTTTTTTTTTTTACAGCGTTCACCGTGCGCTATAAATGACATATTCACTTTATTCTGCGGGGCGATACGATTACGGCGATACCAGATGTTTATAGTTTTTTTTAATGTCTTATGGCGTTTGCACAAGAAAATACGTTTTGTAAACTATCATTCACTTTTTGTGTTGCCTTATTCTAAGAGCCAGAACGTTTTTATTTTTCAATCAATAAAGCCGTCGCAGGACTTATTTTTTGCGTTTCGATCAGTACCATTTTTAGGTACATGCGACTTTTTGATCTCTTTTTATTCCATTTTTTGGGAGGTGAAGTGACCAAAGAATTGTGATTGTGGTACGGTTTATTATTATTTTTTTTTACGGCGTTCATCGTGCGGGATAAATAATGAAATAATTTTGTAGTTCAGGCCGTTACAGACGCGGCGATACCAATTATGTATAGTTTATTTGTTTGTTTATATATTTTTATTAATAATAAAGGACTGATAAGGGAAAAGGGGGGATTTTTACTTTTATTACTTTTAAATCTTTTATTTTCTTATTTTTACACATCTTTTTTTAACTTTTTTTTAACTTTATTACTTTGTCCCACTAGGGGACATGAGGGCAGGAGGCCCTGATCGCTATTCTAATACACTGCACTACATGCGTAGTGCAGTGTATTAGAACTGTCAGCTACTCACTGACAGCAAGCATAGTGGGTCCTGACGTTGTCAGGACCCACTAGGCTTCCGTCTATGGCATAGCCGGACGCCATTGTTTGGTGTCCGGTTGCCATAGTCACCATCGCCGGCCGCTATCGCGTAGCGATCTCTATAGAACGCGGCTTTTAAGGGGTTAATCAGCGGGGACATAGCGATCGGTCCCCGCTGTAGGAGCTGTGACAGCTGCTGAACAAGACAGCAGCGTCACAGCTCCTGTATGTGTCGGGAGGACGGCCGAAACGGCCGTTACTCCCGTGACGTACTATTACGGCATGGAGCGCGAACGATACAGCTGCCATGACGTAATAGTACGTCAAGGAGCGGGAAGGGGTTAAGGGCATGTTCACAAGGGCTATTTTCAGCCGTTTCTCGGGCAGAACGTCTACAAACATTTGCCCATTGATTTCAATGGGAAATACTGCGTTCTGTTCCGACGGGCCGTTTTTTTACGCCTCATTTTCAAAAAATGGAGCGCAAAAAGACGCCCCGTAAAAAGAAGTGCATGTCACTTCTTGAGACGTTTTTGGGGCTGTTTTTCATTGTCTCAATAGAAAAACAGCTCCGTATGCTTATAGAGTATGATTAAAAAATGGCTGAAAATCAGGAGCTGTTTTCGCTTAAAAACAGCTCCGTATTTTCAGCCGTATCTTGTTAACCGTGTAAACATACCCTAATCCTCTGACCCATCCACCTATTCATACAATATTGTCATACTTGTAAAGCTTTAAATCTACGGTGACATCTCCATTACAATACTATAAAGTGCAATGGAGAGTGAGGAGTTGTGACTTTCTTAATGACCCTTTAACTGTCAAGTGGAGTTGTCAGTGTTACGAGCAAATTAATGTTCACTGCTTAGCAAAACTATTTTCAGACAATTAGCGCTTTGTCTGTTACTTGGTGTATCATAACAAAAATGCATTTATTACAAGACAAGCTCGGCTTTCAGCCTCTTGTGGAAGTGTAGTCATATGACCATGGCTAATTGTTATACAAGACATCCTTCTTTCTTTCAGACCTTTGGGCTGTCATTTCAAGTTTATCCATATTAGATCATGGAACAAATAAAATTTATACATGCAAAAAAAATTGGCACCGTTTCTACAAGTTTGAGATTATCTGTTGGACCTTGACAGCGGATCTTTGAAAGTGAATCTTAGTTACATTTTTTATTTGACAAAAACAAAACAAAACACTGGAGTGTGTAATTTACACCCACAAGTTCTCAATGAGCTGACCATTTTTTGGTACATGCATCTTTTTGACCAAAAAAACAGCAATTTTGGCGGATTATATTTTTTGTTTTTCATGCTGTACACCGGGCTAGGTAAATAATGGTATGTTGTAATATTTCTGACTTTTACGGAAGCAGCGATACCAATTTTGTTTATTTTTTACATTACCTTAGAGGAAAAATGGGAAAAGTTTTTTTTTTTCTACTTTAATTTATTTTTATTTTTTTTCACTACTAATAACTTTATTTAACTTTATTTTACACATTTTACTAGTCCCCCTAGGGGACTTGAACCAGCTTTTGTTAGATCGCTGGTACAATACACTGCAATACTAATGTATTGTAGTATAGTGTCATTTTTACAGACTTATATTAAGCCCTGCTAGAGGCACAGTTTAACAGATGCAGAGTGAAGGTATACCTACGGGCTTCATTAGGCCCCTGGTCTGCCATAATAACCATCGGCACATTACGTCCAGTTGAACGAAGGGGTTAAACAACTAATTCACCCGGGCTACAGTTCTAGTAAAGGAAAATTAGATTTGTTCTAGATGAGGAGAAAAACTAGACCCTAAATTGGTGCTGCTATTGGAGGCAATTATCTGACATAGAATTAGGTAAAATAATGATTTAATATAGGCTATGCGTTTCAGCGCTGGACTAGCGTCTTCATCAGGCATCTTCTTCCCACCTATATCTTTTAAGTATTGTGGCAACAGTTTATGTTGCTGGTTTGAACCTTGGCTGCAGCTGTCTATACGTGGATTGTCGTTCATGCTTATACCAGAGTTGTACCTGGGACCACACAACATCCATAGGTGAGCACATTCCTGTTGTCATCTTATTAAATCCCTCCCTGGGTTACCTGCACTATGTGGCGCCGTGCATTTTCCCTCTTGTCTAGTTATACAATCTAAGGGTATGTTCACACGCTTAACCAAAAACGTCTGAAATTACGGAGCTTCCATAACATCTCAGCAGTGCCACAGACTGATCGCCTCCATGCCACACCGCATTGATGCAGTAATTCATGCAAAAGGTGCCCCGAGCAAGTATTGAGTACATATACTGTACATCCTTTTAGTAGGTCTACATTTCAGTATTAAAAATCATTTTTTTAAATTGGGTTTATTTAATATTCTAATTTTCTGAGACACAAAATTTTGGGTTTTCATTAAGGCCCCATGCACACGAACGTGCTTTTGCGGCCGCAATTTCCCAAAATTCCACGGGAGAATTGCGGCCCCATTCATTTCTATGGGGCCATGAACACGACCATAGTTTTTACGGTCTGTGCATGGCCTGGGAGCCCGCACCGCAGAAAGAACGGACATGTCTTATTACGGCCGTCTTCTGCGGTCCGAGCTCATTGAAAATAATGGCCGTGGCCATGTGCATTGCCCGCAATTTGCGGGCGGCTTGCGGCTGACTGTCCGCTGCCGGCCGACCCGAAAATCACGGCCGTGCACATGGCTACAGTCGTGTGAATGAGGCCTAACTGTTAGCCATAATCTTCAAAATGCTGAAAATAGATCACTTTGTGTGTAATGAAACTATATGATATATGAGTTTCACTTTTTGAATTGAATTACTGAAATAAATTAACTTTTTGA
Source organism: Rhinoderma darwinii (assembly GCF_050947455.1). Lineage (NCBI taxonomy): Eukaryota > Metazoa > Chordata > Amphibia > Anura > Rhinodermatidae > Rhinoderma > Rhinoderma darwinii. Next base: position 298,495,819 of record NC_134691.1, on the reverse strand, counting down.
TGATATTCTAATTCATTGAGAAGAACTAGGTATATATATAAACGCATATCTATAGCATCACGACCCTATAAACTATGGATAGGATTAGATACAGTGGCTCAGCATACAGTATCACACATGATAGGATTAGATACAGTGCCCAGCTCGCTGACATTGCGGCTCCAGCGCTGGACCCAGGAAAGGTAAGATAATAATTGCTTTGCTTTTATTTTTGTTACTAATTTTTATTTTTTTGTGTTTTTTTTTTACAGGTTCGGATGTTGGACTACTTCGGATTCAAGGATTACTTCGCTGAAGGCGTTTTTTTTATTCTCAATAAAAATGGTTAAAATATTTTTCCTATATCCTTGTAATTTTTTTAAACTTTATTATTACCGCCTTAGTAATGGCCGATTGACAGCATCCATTACTAAGGCGGGGCTTAATGCTAGCCAGTGCAGAGGCTAACACTAACCCCCATTATTACCCCGGTACCCATCGCCACCAGGGGTACCGGGAAGAGCTGAGTACAATCCAGTACCCCACCATCTGTAGTAATGGATAATTATGGGGGTTAGTGCTAGCCCTGCCTTATTGATGGACGCTGTCAATCAGCCAGCGCCAATTCTAAGGCGGTAATAATCAAATTAAAAAAAAGTACAAATACACAGAAAATTTTTTTTATTGAAATAAATAACCCCCACACATCCCTCATTAACCATTTTATTGAAAATAAAAAAAGCCGTCATCGAAGTAGTCCTCGAATCCGACGTAATCCAGCGACCAAACCTGTAAAAAAAACACAAGCACAAAAAAAAAAAATTGCAACACGTGGTAGGCTTAGATACAGGGCCTATTTGTGATACTGTTGGACCCTGTATCTAAGCCTACCACAAGGTAGGCTTAGATACAGGGTCCAGCAGACAATAATTTTATACAGTATAAGATTGCTGTCTGCTGAAGCCTTGTATCTAAGCCTACCATGTGTTAGGCTTAAATACAGGACCCATGACACAGGATCACACATGGGCCATGTATCTAAGCTTACCATGTGGTCATGGCAAGATGCTTAGATACAGGGCCCCAGCAAACACTAATCTTATACAGAGGGTAGGCTTAGATACAGGGCCCATCAGACAGGATCACACATGTTGTCCAGGACCTAAAAATTGATGGCCTATCCTCGGGATAGCTGATGGGTCGGGGTCCGATTGCCTGGAACCCTCCAATCAGCTCTTTTGAAGGGGGTGAGCCCTCGTATGAGCGCTGGTTCCCCTTCATTCCGATAACTTGCTCACACTGTGAATCGCCAAAACGCTCCGATTCACAGTGTGAGCAAGTGACCAGAACGAAGAGTCGTCAGAACCTCCGCTGCTCTCCAGAACAGGAGGGTAAGTTCTGCCAGCTACTATAGTGACAGGGGCCCATGTAGTTTATTAAATAGGCCCCAGTTACTATAGTAACTTTTCATAGATGTGGTGCGGGGGGCCGTGGGCGACCACTATAGTTACACTACTGGACGCGTTATCACAGGTCCCACATAAATAAGAGTCTATGGAGGGATGCGTGAAATGCAAGAAAATAGGACATGTCCTATTTTTTCACGGACCCTTCACATGCTCCGTTGAAACAACGGTCGTGTGAAAGGCCCCATTGAAATACATGGGTCCGTGTGACGGCAGTTGTTTTAACGGCCGTCACACAGACAACTTATACACTTACTTGTCTGAATGAGCCCTTAAAAGTATACAGTGTATCCTAAAATGACATTAAATGGGAAACAAATGGGAATACAAATGAATGCATCAATTTATGTTTCGTGCTGCTTTTATATTTTCAATGGGATTGCTGCATTATTTAGGAGGAATCCAGCAAGCCGGGGAGAACACAGTGCAGACATTTACTGATCCACTGAATGGCACTGAGACACATTATTTAGTGCAGTGAACTGAACACAAATACATATCTCCAGTGCAGATGGTATTTAATCTTTTCTCGCTCTGAGTCTCAGAAACCAAACATTTGCTGTATCGGGTTACCGACCTACACTGGTTCAACTTCACCTAGACTTCTTAGAGCTCTACTAGACAAGGCTAGTTCCAAACAGAATTAGCCTTCAATGTGTGAGCACTGCTTTCTATTCCTGATCCTTGAGGATTGTCGTAACCTAGTTTCTAATAGATAGCTCCCTTGACTCAGCTGGGACTGCCCTAGTTTTCCGCCATAATTATATATAGCCCGGCTTCTTTCAGTGGCCTGCTGTTCGGCTGTCTTTAACGTCACTCAAAGATATTTCCTGCGGCCAGCAAAAACCTGAACAGCTTTTGGCACTTAGCCATCTCCCTGATGTCTCGATGTGTCCTGAGCCACAGACAGTGCGGCTGAACTGAATTTAATCCCATGTGTTCCAATCAACTTTTAATCCCTTTGTTGACTCTTTCCATGTGTTGTATTGAGGATAACACAGATCACTAAGCAGTAAGCGCTGGCATTATGTATATTTGCATACTTGCTTGTGCAAAAATTTACAAGCACATAATTCAGCAATTTTTTTTGTCACTTGGTGTATTTTGAGCATTGAGAGTTTAAGCGAAGAAACTCCAAGCAGATTATTTCTGATACCAAGCCTTTTATGACTGTAAATTTTTTCCCTCATTTGCTAGGCAGTGTCTGAATAAATTTGGGCCATTGCATTTGAGCAATTCAGCAAGTGTCTATCCTGGATCGCCATAATTTAGACTTTTGGAAAATATCCATAATATAAATGAGATGTGTCCTTATTTATTTTTTTCCTCTGGATGATTTTGTGATTGTAATGATTGCAATTATCATCATTTTACCGTTAACAAAAGTGAACTTTACATTATCACTTATAATCTTAATGATTTTTTGGGGGTTTTCCAAATTATACTTAAAAATGTTGTCTGTCATTTTTGGCTCATTGGCTAGAAATAGCAAAAAGGAGGTTGTTCAAAGCATTCCTTTAACTTCCAGAATTCGATTATAAATTTGGGCACTAGTCCCATGAAAGAAGGTATTGTGGACCAGTCAAAGCAAAGTCAAAGTAAAGTTTATGGTCATGATTTGAATATTTCTGGATCAATGAAAATCTGTATCATCAGTTTATAGGTGTAGTGGGTCTGCTTACATATTGTTCTCAATCTCTAGTATAATAAAAATAAGAGATGAGGAAATCAGTCTACAAATTGACTAATCCTCACACAATCCCCCTTACCTTATTCTGGCTAGTGCCAGGAGAAAGAGGGGTTTGAATCTTCAAACCTCCTACACTGTGTGCCGCCATTTTCTGAGCGACTGCACAGTGTAGGAGGATTAGATACAGTGCTCAGCAGACATTATAACACGAACATACACGAACATACACGAACATAAATTACCTACTGCCGCCGCCTGCTCTCCTATTCCTTGCTCCTTCGCTTCCTTGATAATATGGCCGGAAGCCGCGGCCGGAAGTCGTAATTTTACTGTCCGGCAGCGGCTTTGTTTTGGTCTGTGTGGGAGCGGCGCATGCGCCGTTCCCACACAGGCAGCGTACGCTTCAGAGAATGCAACGGCTCCCGTTCGCATTCTCTATGGGGTTGTATGTGCCGTATTCCATCTCTGTATGCATCATTAATCGACACATACAAAGACGAAAAAAAAAATGGCAGCCCCCATAGTGAAGTAAAAGTAAGAACAAAGTAAAAAGTAGAACACGAGAACACAAATAAATAAAATTTATGTTAATATCATATTAAAAGCAATATGATAAAAAAAAAATTCATGACACTTTCCCTTTAAAATAGCATGTCCACTCTTGAACATTTTTCTGTCTTTTTCATCTAAATAGATGCAAAATTATATTCTGATCAATATCTTAATATATCTTTCTAGCTGTCAGGATAGCAAGTGCTCTGCATAGAGATAGAGTTAAATGATAACATTCTGTCTGCCTTTAGCTACCACTAGAGGGGGCTTAGCAGCTCACTGCATACTAATAATACAACGCAATAATAAAACCGTATGCAATCAGCTGCTAAGTCCCTCTAGTGGTGGCCGCAGACAGAATGTTATCACTTAACACTGTCTCTATGCAGGGGATTTGGAGCTCTATTATCTGAAAAATTGGGAACTATAAACATATATTATAAAATTAATTAGCACAAGATTTTGGAAATAAAAACCGCGTAGTGTTAAAAAGTGGGCTTTCACTTTAAAGAGGCTCTGTCACCACATTATAATGCCCAACTGGGCGTTTTTTAACTTTTGACCAAGTGGGCTTTGTAAAGAGAAGTGTATGACGCTGACCAATCAGTGATCAATCAGCGTCATACAATTCTCTCCATTCATGTCCATTTGTACTCAGCACAGCGTGATCTAGCGAGATCACAATGTGCTGTCACATACACCCATATTAAGGCCATGTTCAGACGTGGCAGAATTTTTCCGCTGCAAATGTTGGTGCAGATTTGAGGCAATTACGCAACGAATTTGCACCAAGATTTACATATTTGACAGGTAATTCAGATGTTGCAGAAATCCCAGAGTACTTGCCACAGATTTCAGTTTTTGCATTGCAAAGGCTGAAATCCGCAGTGAAATTCCGCTTCTTCTCCGCAATGGAATGAGCAAGCTGCGGAGGGAAAAATCTGCACCACAGGCTAATTTCCACACAGTTATTTTCTGCAACGTCTGAACTAACTTTCCTAAAAATGTATAGAAAAAAACGGCTGCTGCAGAATTTCACTGCGGACAGTCCGCAGTGGAATTCAATAGCAATTCCGCCACGTCTGAATGTGCTCTTACTTTACTGAAGTGTCTTGACAGTGAATAGGCATCACCTCCAGCCAGGACGCGATGACTATTCACAATCCCGACACTATGGTAAAGTTTGTGTGGGACTTAATAGATGCACAGTGTAATCTCGCGGGAGTGTGAATAGACATTGCGTCCTGGCTGGAGGTGATGTATATTCACTGTCAAGATACTTCAGTAAAGTTAATGTGGGTGTAGAAATGGACATGAATGGAGAGAAGTGTATGACGCTGATTGGTCAGCGTCATACACTTCTCTTTACAGCGCCCACTTGGTCAAAAGTTAAAAAACGACCAGTTGGGCATTAAAAAAGTAATTAGCATAAATCTAAAATTGCTCATAACTTCCTCAAAAATTATTGTTTTTCTCGATTAAAAACAGTGTTACCTACATTACAGCGCTGATCACATTATGTAGGAGATAGGGCACTTATAATGTGGTGACAGAGCCTCTTTAAGTTTGGATTTTTTTTTATATCAAGATGTGATATTATTAACGCTTGCATTCTGTAGCAGAACGATTTACATTGACAAATGAGAATACACTGGCAAGCTCATAACATGATGCAGTTAGGCCTCATTCACACGGCAGGGTTTCCCGGCCGGGTGCCGGCCGTTCATAAATCGGCCGGCACCCGGCTGCATTAGGAATAATAGACCCCTAATGGGGCTATTCATACGACCAATTTTATGACGGCCGGAAAATCCGGCTGTCAAAAAATAGGACATGCTCTATCTTCGCCCGGGTACCCGGCCGCCCGGCTCCCATAGAAGTCTATGGGGCCGGGTAATACACGACCATCACCGGAATTTGTCCCGAGTGATGGCCGGGTTTTCCGTCGCTTGCGCTCTATCTCCTCCTCCTCATAGCGCAGAGTGCATGTGAGGAGGAGGAGTTGATGCCATTCGGACGAATGGCTGTGCGCTGTACACTGTGTGGCAGGGCCGGGGTGTACAGCAGGTGGAGGGAGCGCTGCGCTGGCTCCCTTCCCCTGCTTGTTAAAGGCACCCTGGCCCGGCGACACCTTCGATGGCGCCGCTAGCAGCTGCAGCTGCTGCTGCTGCGGCTGCTACTACTGTAGCGACGCCACTATAGCAGAGCGGGGAGGTATCTCCCCGCTCTGCTATGTGCTAGCCGCACTTTAGCTCCTTGAAGGAGCGGAATCCCCGTGTTTTCGGGGATTCCGCTCCTGGACAGAGCGCTTGATGTCTCTGTCCATATCTGGGCAGTGACATCAGGGGAAACTCCTGAAGCGGAATCCCCGAACACATGGGGATTCCCCTTCAGGAGTTGCCGCTGATGTCACTGTCCGGATCTGCCCGGCCCGGCACGGATGCAAAACTTTATGCAAACCGGCCGGGCAGAATGGCCGATTTTACCGGCCTGCACTCGGGCTCGGGAACGACCCGTTCGTGTGAATCCCGCCTTACAGTGTTGTTACAACAAAAGCAATTCCTAATTCTCTATATTATGGAATTGGAATATATGCTGTTTCCTAGTATTGTATTTAAAGTGGATCCAAAGACTCAGCTCAGTTAGCAATTTATACATTTAATAGTTTGTAAGCTTTAGGCCCTCTTCACAGTTTTTTTAGACTGATTTTGATATGAAAACTGCATATCAAAATGGAGTATAGAGAATTTATTTGGTTCTGTGGAACGTTTAAAACGTTGATCTCAATGGGAGGCAAAGGCAAAGGCTTTTAGACGTTCGCAGGGAAAAAATGCGGCATGTCCTTTCTTGCCATGGTTTCCGCCTCTGATCTTACATTCAAATGAATCGGAACCCGGAAAAAACCTGTGGCACTAGTTTCCGAGCGTTTTTCGCTGCGTATTTTGTCCACTGCCTTGCATTAGCTTCCTGGCCGAGGACGAAAAACGCTGGGAAAACTGCAGCAAAAAAAAGCAAAAAATAACTCAGTGTGAACAGGGCCTTAGTATACCTGTGTATGGTACTCTATTTATATATTGTATAGTATTTATCCTAAAATGTAAATTTATAAGGCACAGTAAAGAAAAAAAAAATCCTTTCATACCCCTGAAAAGACTTTTGGTATTTCAAATAGAAATAATAGCCAGTTGCTTTACTTCAGAGACACTCTTACAGTGAGAACAGCTGCCTTACAGAACAAGAACAGTTTAAATGAATGTAATTTTAACTAATTAAAAGTCTATAAAGGGATAATTAAAGTAACTAAGTCCAAACTTCATTAAATTAGTCTACCCATCATGCTGCGGGCAAGATCATACAGCAGTCACTGCTCTTTATAATTGTCCTATCTATTGTCTAAACATCACCAAACTATTCATTTGGAAATTGAGATTTTGGCATTATTGAACCTCTAGGGGTTTCACTGAGTATATACAGAGTAGAGATGAGCGGGTATTTAAGATTGTATTCATTACTGATTCTCCAAGAGAAGACGAATTCCCTGTGCATGCCAAACCTGTTGAATCAAGTCTACATCTATAATACAGACTTCAGCCTCATACTGTATGTACAGAGATATTGGGTCAAAGTGCAGGGACACCTGTCTCAGATGCTAAATACATTGTCCCTGCCAAACCAACCATGTATTTCTCTCTGTGTAATCTGTACATGATACTTATCTAACCACATAATCTGCATTGTGGGTGAGTGGCTCCATAAACAGTTTAGAGTTTACCCTATAAGCAGTGTCATAAATGTTCCCCCATAAACAGTGGCAGAAAGATTTTGACTCCCGGGTATGCCACAGACTTGCCTATTCTGTTGAGAGGTTTTCCCTTATTTTTAGAAGACTTCTTTAAAAAAGTTTTTACAAAACAAGCAATGATGTTCCTGATTTCGTTTTCCAGCCTTCATAGTATGTAATAAGATATTATTATAATAAATCTCCCCATTTAACTGGCATACTCAGCTCCAGAAATAATGCTATATACAATATATGAGCAGACAAAAAGTTGAGGCGATGTGTTCAGCAACCAGATTCCAGAGATTCAAAGACTTGTGACAGCAAAAAAAGACCAAGCGGTCAATATTCAGTAACATGAATTAATTTATTTGGTTTCATTCATTTTTTTTTTTTTTATATATTTCAGGCAAGTTTAAAATCACTGTGTTGATTTTTCCGCTATATTCCAAATTACTATTACTCTCACTAAAAAAATATTATCTAATGTTACTTTAGATTTACCCCTTTTGTGTTTTTGATTATGCCCCCGTTTTCTACAATTCATCATTTTTGGAAGGTGCCAATCCGAAGGTGAGGGTTGAAAAATTCCTGCTGACATTTCTAACATAGGTTAAAAAATTAAAGAATAGATCTGAATGTTTAATATGGACAATTCCGCCAGTTGACTGCTCTAGTTTTCTTATTCAAGGTCCCCGAGAAAGTGGATGCAAAGTTTGTGCAAGTGAAATATCTGCCCATTGTATATTTTTTTATTATTTTGTATTATTTTTGTAAGTTTTAATATTAAGCCAAGCAATTTATGGCAATTCATTACTTCTTACATGTGCTAGTAACACATCCAGACAAATTTTGTAACAGTAGGAAGCAAAGTTTATTTATATACATATATGGGAAGTGAAAGAATATTAAGTCACTCATATTGTTTAGGAAACCAAACTATTATAATGATCTCGTGTGGATGACTCAGCACATGACCATGGTCACCATTGAGTGTACATTTACAAGTGTTGATTTTCTATCCTATAATATCAATAAAGAATTTAACAAGGCCACCAAATATGATTCAAACCCAATACCCCAGAGCTGACAGGTCACAATAATAAACATGAATCCACAATGTCTGTAAATTGACATCTGGTGGACCCAGACTATGGCCCCAATGGTCCAGCAGAAGATAACCCTGTCAGAGCTAACTTAAGGCCCTATTACACGGGCCAATGATCGGGCAAACGAGCTCGTTCCCGATCATTGCCCTGTGTACACAGGGCGACAATCAGCCGATGAACAAGCAAACGCTCGTTCATCGGCTGATCTGTTTTTTTATGCAGCATTAAAAATCATCATCGTCGGCAGCACATCTCATGCGCTGCCGCCATGATGAAAATGTATGGGGACGAACAATCGAACAATCGCAGTAACAAGCGCTCGTCCCTATACATAAGCAATCATTGCTCCGTGTGAAAGGATCAAACAAGTGCCGATCAACGAGCTGTCTCGTTGATCGGCGCTCGTTTACATAGCCCACGTCATGTAGTAGGACGCTTAGAAGCCAATCATTTGTCATTAGGATGGATTCCTGTGTGCAATTACCAACCACAAAGTTTTACAATCCTGTTAAAAATGAAGGATGGATGAAGGATGGGCCATCAGAGTGCTTTACTCTGGTTGAACCAAGGAACACAAGTCCTACACTGCTATCAGTTTTTCTTTTGGTGCTAGTAACAACGTAGTCCTGCAGGGCCAAGTCAAGTCAAGATCTGTGGAAGTCCTTGGGTAAACATTACAGGCTAATGACTAGGTGAAGGAGCCTTCCTACGAACACTATTTCCAATCATTGCCGTGAGTAAACAGGGCAGTGATCTGCTGGCGAACTAGCAAACGCTCCTCCATTGGCTGATTGCATCTGTAATGCAGCCCTAAAAATCGTCATCGTCGGCTGCACATCTTCCTGTGTAAACAGGGAACATGCTGCCGAGAATATGTAAACTGATCATTTGTCCCCATACACTTTACATTGACCCGTGTAAAGGGTCTTTAAAAAAGCGTCGATCAACTTGTTATATCGTCAATCGGCGCTTGTTATGGGCAGAAATCTGCCTATTTAAGCCAACCTTTAGTCTCCTTCCTGCTTTTTGGAAGAGGAATTAAAAGACAGCATTGCTCAGTAAAAAAAAAAAAAGAGACTACAGGCAAAAGAAGAAAATTGTACAAAATTCAAAAGTTACAAAATAGTAGAATAATTGCTATTATAGCAGGACAAAAGTATGACCCTTCAAAATCATCCCTACAGTGCACAAATAACAATTTACACATACAGGTTAAAAATAGAGTGTCTTCACAATGGTGTCATACAGTGCTCAAATAATACTCCCATATAGATTCCAATTAACAGTCCTCAGACCTTGTAGATCTTAAATCCTTCTGAGGGTAAGGTAGGACCCCTCAGGTGGTGAAGGTGCAAAGGTATTTGCCTACTTTTGTCCAGTCCCGTGGTTATTGAATCCATACAATCACTGATTTTCCATATGCAAATGGGCCAGTACTAGAATATTTCTGAGTGGAAGGAATGACTCATATTTCTATTGTAGCATAATGTGATTGGTGGCTGGGGGAAATAGACATTAATGCACAAGACTTCTTGCTTCAATAGTTCTTAATATTGTCAGTAATTAATTTGCAAAATAATCATGTAGGTTTCCAATTGTACACACAAGGTTTTGTTATTGTGCTCTGTTTTTTGTTTTTTCTACTCTCTTGTTTTCACTTTTACTGTGGGTTATGGAACTAATTATACGAAAATCACTGAATCCACAAGTGCCTGCTTTTTTTTTGTATTGCACGTCAATGAGTATAATTATCTGGCAATGCTGTAATTATCAAGTCTAGACAAAAGCACAGGCTTAGGGGACCACATTACCTGCCAGGTAAAATGTGTTTAACATCATTTGCATCTAGTGCTGCCTGATTTCACATGGCAGCTGCTCACAATGAAGCTATTTGGGGGAAATAGTGCAATGAATGGATAAGTGATCAAATTGATCATTTGTTTGCAGGTTCAGGTTTGACGAATGATATAGAGCTGAAAATGTCATTGGTTGATCACCTTTAAGACATGAGAAGTCATTGGCTGTCAAATTTTTATTTTATTGTCTATTCAAAAACCCAAATAATATAAATAGCATATTATATAAGCTCATAATTTAGGTTCTTTAAGGTTTATGCTTAGATTTTAGGGTCAGTAAAGCAGTAGTATGAACTATTAACTACTATTGCAGATCATTTATCACAAGTAATTGTAATTGCATTATCTACTTTAAAGTGGTTATCCAAGCTTATAAAATTTTTTGAAAAGTATCTGTATGTGTCTGAATGCTCACCAGGTGATGCCACCATAGCTTAGAGGTAGTTATTTTACATTTTAACTATGTTACCCAGCTCTGTGCAACATCTCAGTTTTGATGATGCCAGAGCTTAATGTGGGCGGGATTACCGATGGAAAGCATAAAGCTTCGTTCACAACTACGTTGGGACTCCGTTCATGGGTTCCGTCTGAACTTTCTGACAGAGGAACCCATGAAAGGAATCCAAACCATAGGTTTCCATTTGCATCACAATTGATTTCAATGGTGACGGATCCGGTTCAAATGGTTTCCGTTTGTCATCGGTGTTTAAGGGTTCCGTTGTTTCAAGGGAATGAATACTGTAGCCTTGCACAACAGAGACAAATGGAAACCATTGGCACCAGATCCGTCACCATTGAAATCAATGGTGATGGAAACGGAAACCTATGGTTTCTGTTTGTGTCTGTCAGGGCTCTGTTCCGACGTAAAGCTCCGACGGAATGTCAGAACGGAGGCCTAGCGCAGATGTGAACGAAGCCTTACCGAGGCATTTCAGCTACCAACAGTACAGTAGTAACTGACTAATCTTTCTGCTTGTAAACGATCTGCACATCATTTTAAAGACCGATTTACCCCTTTAAAGTGTACCTAACATGACAAATTTTTTCAAGGCTAAGTTCACATTAGGTTTAATAGGACTGTTTGTAATGGCCCACCGAACATATCCCCTAGACATATACAAAGAATGGACGAAGAAGCAGCACTCCAAAAATATCAAAAGGGTTTATTCACCACCACATCTCGGTGCAACGTTTCACCCTCACATTGAGGGCATTTTCATGCCTGAAAATGCCCTCAATGTGAGGGTGAAATGTTGCATCGAGATGTGGTGGTGAATAAACCCTGTTGATATTTTTGGAGTGCTGCTTCTTCGTCCATACTTTGTATTTGATCCTAAGGGGAGGTCGATTCTCTTGAAGCTCTGCACCCGCCGTGAGGCTCCTTGACACAGTGCTGCTCCAGTTATCTGCCTTTTCTCTGCCCTAGACATATGTAACCGTATGCCTATACAGTTGCATACATCGGCCCATTAAAAAAAGTATAGTTTTTTTTGCATACAGTTGTATAGAAATGTGCAATTGACTACACTTTTTAATATAGCTGAGGAAAAGGTATACCAATGTATACGGAGGTATTCCGGCCAAGTCTATGTCAAAAGTGCACTCTTTTGGCATATTTCTGGCTAATGATAGTCTATGGTCACATAAGCAATATACATCAGGAAAATTTACCAAATCAGGTACAAATGATTAGAACATGGTTAGACGGGATATTGGAGGAACATGTCTTATTTAAACCTCAGACATTTAGACATTTAAATTGGTTTGTCCTTTGCTGTGGAAATATGTGGTATTATTAAGCTTAGATCCAAAGAGAAAAATTAGGTTATAGAAGCCTATAAGATTGGAAAGGGATTTAAAAAGATTGCCAAAAAATTGGACATCAATCCTTCCACTGTCCGGAAGATCATCTACAAGAGAAGAAGATATTTTATACAACTGCCATCTTGCCCAGGAAGTTCAGCCCAGGAGCAGAATGCGAGATTCTGAAAGAAGTCTGTAAGTAACCCACAATTTCATTAAGAGACCTACTGCTCTTACCACTATTGATTTCATAGTCCATGAGTCGTCTAATTTGTGCAGAGGCTTCACAAATTAGATCTTCTGAAATTGCGCCAGAAGGAAACCTTTGTTGTCCAGAAAGAACATCAGGACTTCTGGAACATTGTGCTCTGGACAGACAAGGCAAAGATAGAGTTATTTGGGACAGCACCAGAACACATGTTTGGCGAAGAACAAAGATCACATTTTACCAGAATAGCCTGATACTAATTGTAAAACTAGGTGGTGAAATTGTTAGGGTTTAGGGCTACAATCTTACATGAGGGCCTGGACAGCCCACCATCTTATAAGTCACTATGCATTCTTCATTTTACTTGAGGGTATTTGAGGACAATATGAGACCAACTGTCAGAAGATTGAATCTCAGTGAAAAGTGGACTTGCATCATGACAATGACCCTAAACATACCAGTAAATCCACCAAGGAATGGTCAAAAAAGAAATGAAGGGTTCATGAATGGTCAAATCAAACCCAAGATTTAAATCCCATTGAGATGCTGTGGGGAGATATAAAACTGGCTGTGCATGCAAGAAACCCATCAAACATCGCACACCTAAACAAATTTAAAATGCGTGTTGGAAGTTGTTTTTGCCAAATGGGCAATAATTTTTCTTGTTTAATAAATCATTGCAAAGTAAATTTGGTTGCTTTTTTTTTTTTTTTGCTGCATAACATCACTTTTATTCTTATATACTCCTCGAACCAAGGGAGATGTGCTGCCGACAACGATAATATTTAACTTTTTTAAAGCGATACGACCAGAAGATGAACGAGCGTTTGCTCGTTCATCTGCTGATCATTCCCCTGTTTACACAGGTCAATTATCTGCAACGAGCGTTATATTAATGCTCGTCTGCCCGATAATCGTCCTGTGTAAGACCCCCTTAAAGGTGTTTAAAACATACAAAAAAAACAGAGGGTTCATTTAATTGTCATTTTAATGAGGTTTTCTCCGTTATATATCATGGTAATAAATCCAAGAAAGTATGTCATATACATAAATGCACGCTTAGTTTATCAGAAATTATTATATCGCAAGAGCAGGGCTGAGAGGAAAAGGAAGAAATTCATGATCTTAAGTTATTACTTTGGAGCTGTGGGGTACCCGATACATTAAACCGGCCCATTCATGGCAAACAGCAGGAGGGGGGGGGGATAATAAATACAGCCGTCTAACAGCCTCTGTCAAGCTCAGTGTGCTCCGTATTTGCGAATGAAAAAGCTACAAGCCTTGTCTGGTGTGTGAATGTCCCTGTTAACTAGACACCTGCAATGTCAAAAAAGAGGCTGCCTGTCTTTTCCACATGGATAGAGTGTTTAGTATACACAAATACTAGGCCTGTTGTAGGATGGCACGGACAAGGGCATCTTTGCATCTCTTTGTGCTTCTGTATTTTTTTTCTGTTATTTATTCATCAATTAGCATTTTGCTGTGTGGTCCTGTAGATCCTATTTGCTGCATCCAAAAGGCAATTTTCTATATTACAACATTTACGCCGGCTCCTACTGAGCGCTAATTCCGTTTGGTACTTACCATTTTCATTTTGATCAATAATAGATGAGTGCAAGGATTTCAGGTATTTATTTCGCTGATGAAATTGTCGTTTTGACAGATAAGTGAGACAAGTTCATTACTTTTATGGAATTAATCCTGGATAATATGGTAATTTTTATTGCATTACAAAAATGCAGACAAAATCTTGTTGGTTCTATGAGTGACGTCATAGTTATTGTTTGCTCTACTTTTTATAAGTATCTGGGCTGTGTTCACAAGCTGCAGTTCCTGGGTTATTACTGGTTTTTGATTAGCATTGCAGTGTAGCTGCGGAAATCATTGCGGATTTTCCGCAGCAGTTTTACCCACGGATTTAGTGTGAAGCATTGATTATAACAAACTTTATGTGCACCTACGGTTTTACAGCAGTTTTTACAGCATTTCCGCTGCGTAAACATTGTGCACAATGCAACAAAGTCAACTTGCGTATTTTAGTGAAGAATTTATGCTAAGCCTACAGGTCTACAGTCCATACACATATCATCTCCGCACAGAACCCGCAGTATAAGTTAACATGATGCTTCCCATCCATACACTCACGGTTCAGCCAAACACAGTATCATGCTTCCATAGTGCCTCCCACACAGTATAATGCCAAATAGCTGCCACCATACAGTATAATGACCCCATAGCTGCCCCCCCATACAGTATAATGCCTTCTAGCTGCCACCATACAGTATAATGCCACCATAGCTGCAACCATACAGTATAATGCCTTCTAGCTGCCACCATACAGTATAATGCCACCATAGCTGCAACCATACAGTATAATGCCCCCATAGCTGCCACCATAAAGTATAATGCCCCCATAGATGCACCCATATAGTATAATACCCCATAGCTGCCTCCATACAGTATAATGGTCCATAGCTGCCCCATGCAGTATAATGCCCCCATAGCTGACTCCATGCAGCATAATGCCCCCATAGATTACCCATACAGTATAATGCCCCCATAGCTGCCCCCATACAGTATAATGCCTGCCCCCACAGCTGCCCAATACAGTATAATGCCCCAATAGAGTCCCCCATACAGTATAATGCCCCTTAGCTGCCACCATACAGTATAATGCCCCCTTAGTTGCCCCCATACAGTACAATGCCCCATAGCTGCCCCATAAAATATAATGCAACCTTAGCTGCCCCATACAGTATAATGCCCCCTTAGCTGCCCCTAGTGCCTATGCCCACATATAATGTGCCAGTGCCCACATAGATAGTGCCACAGTGCCCATGTAGACTTTGACACACACAGTGCCCTTGTAGATATTACCACACCCCCCTTAAAGATAGTACCAGACCCCTATAGATAGATCCCCCCCCTAGCTATTGGGACTCGCTCTAGAGGTGGAATACCCAGCCAGAGCATCGGCCACGCTGTGGCCGTGGATTCCGCTCCAGGAGGAGCCCCTGACGTCACTGCCCATATATGGACAGTGACGTCAGGGGTTCCCTTTAGGAGCGGAATTCCCGGCCAGAGCGTCGGCAATGCTCTGCCTGGGGATTCTGCTCAAATAGGAGCCACCAACGTCGCTGTCCATATATGTAGCACACAAGAAAATGGTGACAGCAATCTGCGAACACTAATGCCAACTAAGCCACTAAATATAAATAAATGTGCATTACTGCTAAATCTACTTACAGTAGGTAGGTTCTTAGCGCACATTTTGATAAAATTGTGTGAGCCCACCTGCCACGACAAGGCGACCTCTATGAGGTGGGAACCTACGCTGCACATACACCCAGAACTGGGACTAAGCCTATATATACTTGAGGATGGTAGGAATCAGCATTAAACTAATTAAAATCACCCAGGGCAGAATGGGAGGAGTGCAAGATCAAAAATGCAGGCAGTCACTAGCCCCACATATATCAATCAAATAAACAACACAAAAATTTGAACAGCACATTCCAACAAAATGAAACAAAATGTGTATACAGGTGCAAGAACGCCTGTGACTGCAAATTTATACAGAACACAAGAAAATGGTGACAGCACTCTGCGAACACTAATGCCACCTAAGCCACTAAACATAAATAAATATGCATTACTGCTAAATCTACTTACAATAGGGAGGTTCTTAGCGCACATGGTCACCTTGTCGTGGCAGGTGTGATCACACAATTTGATCAAAATGTGCGCTAAGAACCTCCCTATTGTAAGTCCATGTTTGCTAAATCTCATTAAACCGGTGTTCCTATCTTGGACATTTATGGCATAACCACGGGATATGCCATAAATGTCTGATAGATGCGGTTCCCACCTCTGGGACCCGCACCTATCTCTGGAACAGGGCCCCCTAAAGCCCATTCTAGCTTACTCGGCTCCACTACCTTCCGTACCACTTCCTGGATTGGTGGTCTGGGGTTACGGAAACAGCCGAGTGTTTTCTGAGCTACGCGGTTTCCGTAACTCCCAATAGAATAGAATGGGAGTTACTGAAACAGCGTAGCATGACGAGCTACGCTGTTTCTGGAACTCGGTAGCTGCGGAAACATCATAGCTCGCAAGCCACGCTGTTTCCGTAACGCCCATTCACTTCTAAGAGAGTTATGGAAACAGAGGGAGTTACGGAAACAGCGTAGCTCAGTGAGCTTGTCTGTTTCCGTAACTCCCGACCACCTAACCAGGATGTGGCTGGGAAGCAGCGGGAGCCGAGTAAGCTAGAACAGGGTTTAGGGGGGACCCTTTCTAGAGATAGGGAAATTTATGGGGAAATTTGTCCCAGAGGTGGGACCTGCATCTATCGGACTTTGATGGCATATCTTGTGGATATGCCATAAATGTCCAGGATGGGAAAACCCCAACCGTCTGCAGTGGCCGCGCCTTGTGTTCTCACCCTTAGACTGGTTCCGAAGTCATTCGCTGAAGAGCTGTCACTAATTCTTTTACTAAGGCAGTATTCTGACTAACCAACTTCTTTATGATGCAGTAGGAGAGACGACAGAAGATATTCTATTTCAGAAAGAAACAGGAACACAATTCAAATACTAAGAAAATACTTTTGCTCTAAACAATCCATTCTAGGAACAATGACTATACCCATCAAAGTGACAACATGAAGAAGGCATATACTGTGTGAATGCAAGGGCGGCAGGGCTACAAGGGCTGGATGTCGACACTAACCCCATAGGCAAAGGCCCAGAGCGCAAGCCCAACTTTAAGCTTTTTACCACACTGCACTGAATCTTAGACCCAGAAGTGGTAAATATAAAAAGGGGAGATCCTCAATATGATTGTGTCAGTGCAGATTTGGACATGCTATATTGGAATGCAGCTAAGCACTGTCCAGTTTTTAGCATTTCAAACATTGGGATTTTTGAGGACCCTTTATTATGTGTATTGCTCTCTTCGTAATATGAAATGTTTCAATGATAATACCAGCATCTTGTCTGACAGAATACAAGCTTATGTACACAGTTCCTGCATTTTAATGATTTGAATTCCTCATAGTACTGCAGGGTTATAATCCAAATGCAAGAGAAAGAAAGGAAGAATCCAGCGATGTATAGTAAATGAGGGGAAACTGGGTTTCCACTTTATTGAGCGTGAACAATAAATAGCGGACACAGGAAGAATAGCAAGGTGGTTGGGATTCTTCCTGTGTCCGCTATTTATTGTTCACGTTCAATAAAGTGGAAACCGAGTTTCCCCACATTTACTATACATCGCTGGATCCTTCCTTTCTTTCTCTTGCATTGTCTGCCGTGTGCCGTCGCGGAGATCCGGGCTTGATCCGAACACAAGAACGTGGAGCTGGTGAGCTGGAGGTTTCCTCCTACCCCCTCTTTCCCTTCTACAATTTCTATGTTATAATCCAAATCTCTACTATTTGAAGAGGGAGCGAATCCAATTTTCGATATTATAACATAAAAGGGGTCCCAAAATGAAGCTTCATGGCCCTCACCAAGCCTGTATGGTATTACCAGAATTCCCTACAGCTCCATATTACAGTCAAAGGTACTAGTGCCACCATGTGGTTCTTCTGTAGGGCACCGCATTTGCCGATAAAACTACTGCTTCTAGTGGGGAATACCTGTTATATAATATGCAATGCAATGAGACTTTCCACAATGTTTTTCATACAGATTCCATATGAAATGGGGGCATGATATAGCGGCACAATATGGCCCAAAAGACTAATTTGAGTGCCATATTATGGATCCGTACAAGATAGATATGTGATATGGTCATATACCTGAGCTATAAATTATATAGAGACCTTTATTTTATACATATGGAATTGACTTGTCCAATCATAGAATAATGGCAGTAAGAACGCATGCCCTGGGACTGGCAGAGAATGTTGTCTGGGCCTGAGACATACATTATATTCACTGTTTAGGTTCAACATCTTTTGCCTGTGTGATATATTATGAGGATCAAGAGAAATAACTTTCTTGGACCGGAATGTTTCATAATTGAAGACATTTGCAGAGTCTAATTTCAGCAAACAAGAACCTGCAGATGGGTGAGCCCTACCCAAATAGCAAGTGCTTCCCTGCCAACAAAAACAATGGCACTGATTGGGAGACAGCAGAGAAAGAACTAAAAGAGAAGAATTAATTGCAGAAGATGGGAAAATGTTCTTACAGTTCTACAATGTGATATTTCAGTCTACCCCAGTGTTTTCCACAAAATCGAGAAAATGTATAGAACAATTTTTTTTGCAAACTTCACTTATATGCAATTAACATTCAGAAATAAATATTAGATACGGATGTACAAGATATCAGAACAACAGATTCAAAGGTTCTAAATGGACTAAATAAGTAGTCAGGACCAATACAATACAATACAATACAATACAATACAATGCAACTCAGGTTTTATTCCCCATTATGCAATGTATAGATGTGTACAATAATCTTTTTAGATCTATATACACAGGTGAAGACTTCAAGAGTTTTCTACCAAACTTGTGATAATCAGAAACATCGGAAAAATTTGTAAAAATATATACAAGTCATGTGTACACACAAAAAGCACAAGAGCTTGGATTACGGGGGTGAAAAAATAAAGGGTTGGCACTCTTGTTCATTGATGTCCTTATTTCATAACAACACGAGAAGAAGAAATGCAGTTTGGATGGGGGAAGGGCATCTGGGGCTGAATGGTTTAATAAGAAGGAAGCTTTATTCTGCTATTTGTTGGCAGTGGGCACAGGATTTTGTAAGTACATTGTGGTACACACAATATATGCATTGGAGTTCATACCCTAAATTGGCTAAATAAAGATAATTAATGATAATAAATGGGGGCTGTGTGGGTTCTTTTTAGATAATAACCTCACTTAAAACGTATAATATATTTTTTTGTGTGTGTTTGATGGGGAGGGGGGTCAGGAAGGGCAAATGGGCAAACCTAGGGGGGCTAGTACCCAGAAACCTTCCTTCTGAGCAGTTTGGGAGATAACATTGAGGTTAGGAGGACTTGTCAGCTCTCCTGACATGTCTGTTTTAGTAAATACTTGTATTCCCCATAATATAACTGTCACCATCTAGGGGTATGTGGACCCACTAGGCCGCTCCACCATAGCGGAGAGGCAGCTGACCAACTCACAGTCTATGCAAAGTCTATGGAAGTAGTGTAGCACAAGGGTACCTGGGATAGTCCAGATGGCGGCAAGGGCTCTGGCACAGATGGGGCTAGATGTGTTGGGTTGCGCCAGACGTGGCGGATGGTATCTGGCATGACCAATGACACCAGATGTGGTGTTTTCCAGAAGGCGTGGCAGGTTGTGCCTGATGTGGCGGATGGTATCCGGGATGGCAGATAACACCAGACCTGGTGTATTCCAGCAGGCGAGGCAAGGCACAGCTCCGATACTAAAGAGGCTCAAGAACGAAACACAGCACGGGATACAGGCGATAGGAGGCAGTCCACGAGAACACTGGAAGCAGGAAAACACCATTTGCAATACAAACATGGAAAAACTACAACCATGCTCAGGCAAGGAGTGGAAGGGCAGAGCCCTTCTTATAGTTCAAGATGAACAGGGGTTAATTAGGTAACTTTAACATGTGTGCGAGCTTGCCCTTTAAGGCCGGGTCCAAGTCCGCTTACCTTAGCACACAGATCAGGGCCGGACAGCCGCGAGTGCTGGAGTCTCCTAGGAGGGAGACGCTGGCGGGATACCAACGGTCTCGGCCGACGCGAGGTAAGGAACGGCGGTGGTCCGCGACCACAGCCGTGACAATAGCTATTATTGAGCATCTTTTATAAGAACTCTGCTTTGTACCATTCCTCTGTTATTTTGTCCTACAAGTTTTTTAATAAATTTACAATTTGGTGTTACCAGTTGATGGTGTGTCCCTACACAGTGTGACACTGTCCAATCAGTGCTGATAGAGTGAGACTCTGTAGGGACACGCCCCTTTGAAAAGGGGAATGGTAACACCCAGTTGTCAATTTAGTCATTAATTTCTAGGGGGAATAACAGAGGAACGGCACAGCGCAGAGTTCTAAGAAAAGATGCTCCAGAATTAAAATTTTATGAGAAATACAAGTATATACTATCACAGACCTGTCAGGAGAGCTGACAGGTCCCCTTTAAATACAGAATATTAGTAAGTATTAACCATTAAGCAACCCTAGACTTCCAAAGATATTAACCTATAACCGTCCTAGACCACATGAATAAAGGATATTACCAGATATACCAGAGCAGGGTATCAACCGTTAAGACACCCTAGTCCCTCAGGGATATTACAGGAATACTAGCACTAACCACTTAACCATCCTATATAAAATTGTGTGATATTGTACCCATAGAAAGTTGGGAAAGTAAGTATAATAAGGGGTGAAGGAGAGAGGAGTGGAATTTTACAATCTCTGTTGTGGGCAATAACACACCCCTTTAAAAATTCTGCTTTTGCCCCTGGGGGGTCGTGTGTATAGTTTCCCTTGACCACTTGATTGTGTTTCCTCAAATTATTATGTGTTGGAGAATGGACAGGGGAAAACGTGTAAAACATAGGAGCTTCTGGATTTTAATGGATATTTTAACCTAGCCTTTATTTTTTAGGGAGTCGATGTAGAGATATTTATATCAACATAATATTTATATATTGTTTATTTACACAAATTTACCCAAATAAAGCCGCAGCAAATACACTAAGGGTATGCAGCAAATTTGTTAAAAATTTGTTACACACATTTAGGCTATGTTCACACAGAGTTTTTTGCAGGCGGAATTTCTGCCTCAAAACCCCGTTTGGAAGTTTGAGGCACATTTTCCTCTCCCTGCACGACGATTTTTGCTGCGTTTTTTGCGGCGTTTTTCTCCCGCGACCATTGAGCGCCGTGGGCATAAAACGCCTCAATGGGAGGTCAGAAGTGTAAATGCCCGAAGATAGGGCATGTCCCTTCTTTCTCCCGCGAGGCGGTTTTACCGCTCGCGGGACAAAAAAAAGGCCCCACCTCCAATTGAAATCAATGGGAGGCATATTGGGGCCGTTTTTGACGAGTTTTGCCATGTTTCACTGAATCTGCAGCGGAGCCTTTAACGCAAATGTGAACCTAGCTTAAGATGAATGGGACAATCCCATACATTTCTGCAAAAAATACGCCGCATTTGAATTTACCCAAAGTCATCAACTATGTGTTAACATTCACTTATAGCTTTCATGCATGCTTTTATTTTTTAATCTATTTATCAAATACCAACAATGTCAACAGTATAAGGATTAGAAATAAGCAGTAAAAATGTAGTCCTACAACCAATAAAAACCAACAATGTCTCAGTGATACAATCTGCCAGTGTTTGGAATCTGATTATTAATTGAAGTAAGAAATGGCAGGTCTAATCACCTAATGAAAGTACAGCATGTAATGAAATACAGCACAGTAGTGTATTCTTTTCCTAGTGTGCACGTTTCCTATTATCCAGAACATGTGCCTGGGACAAGAATGAACATCCTGGACCTTATTTAGACAGTCTTATAAGTTTCTCCCTTCATTATAGAAATGAAAGTTTAAAACGCAGCTGGTTGGATTCCAATTTCTAGAGGTTATGTAAACTTTAGTGAAGAAATGATAATTACAAGAATGATTGTCTGGCTCTGCAAAACCTGTAGAGCAAGTTAATAGCATTCTGTCTCCAGTAAAATATCAACCAGGAGACGCACATTTAGCTTTCTGTACTGTACTCACAAATACTTAGGCCTCATTCACTCGACAGGGTTTCCCGGCCGGGTGCCGGCCGTTCATAAATCGTCAGGCACCCGGCTGCATTAGGAATAATAGACCCCTAATGGGGCTATTCACACAACCGATTTTTTGACGGCCGGGAAAACCGTCCGTCAAAAAATAGGACATGCTCTATTTTCGGCCGGGTACCCGGCCGCCCGGCTCCCATAGAAGTCTATGGGGCCGGGTAATACACGGCCATCACCAGAATTTGTCCCGAGTGATGGCCGGGTTTTCCGTCGCTTGCGCTCTATCTCCTCCTCCTCATAGCGCAGAGTGCATGTGAGGAGGAGGAGTTGATGCCATTCGGACGAATGGCTGTGCGCTGTACACTGTGTGGCAGGGCCGGGGTGTACAGCAGGTGGAGGGAGCACTGCGCTGGCTCCCTTCCCCTGCTTGTTTTAAAAGCGCCCTGGCCCTGCGACACCTTCGATGGCGCCGCTAGCAGCTGCTGCTGCTGCGGCTGCTACTACTGTAGCGACGCCACTATAGCAGAGCAGGGAGGTATCTCCCCGCTCTGCTATGTGCTAGCTGCACTTTAGCTCCTTGAAGGAGCGGAATCCCTGTGTTTTCGGGGATTCCGCTCCTGGACAGAGCGCTTGATGTCTCTGTCCATATCTGGGCAGTGACATCAGGGGAAACTCCTGAAGCGGAATCCCCGAACACATGGGGATTCCCCTTCAGGAGTTGCCGCTGATGTCACTGTCCAGATCTGCCCGGCCCGGAACGGATGCAAAACTTTATGCAAACCGGCCGGGCAAAATGGCCGATTTTACCGGCCGACACTCGGGCTCGGGCGGGACCCGGTCGTGTGAATCCCGCCTTAGTCCTACTTAAAGGGAATGTCTCATGTATTCATTTTTAGCTTTATTAACTAGATGTAAGTCTGTAGAAGAAAAATAATGTGATTGATCTTTTTTTTTATGCTATCAGGTGGCGTCATATTATGTAATACATGTCATAACTCTTCACTGGAACATTTCTCTAACATCATGTAAATAGCAAACATTGTTCATTTCTTATGATCTATACAATGAACATAATATTTAATAGTGGGGAAAACCCCTCGAAAGTACTGAATATCCCTGGTATACATATATTGTTATAGGCACATGGACAACATATTGACATCATGGCATTCAAACGCAATGGAACAAGACCTGGCCACGAGAATTGAACAATACAACAGCTGAACATGTTACAGCTGCTTTTAGATGGTTTGGCTGGAAAACCCCTGATGTAGTGAATTTCCGAGGCTTTTCCGTATGTTCAATACTGTATGTTATTTTCCTTTCACATATTTGCCAATACAAATAATCAAATGACAATCAACTACAGTCATCTGTACTGGATGAGCATTGAGCTAATGTACCTTTATGTTTTCCTGCCAGCAGGACAAAGCACTGCTAAGAGGTTTATTTAATGACTCTCTCACTGACATATCTTTCCTAGAAAACAAATAACAGTAACTGATTGCATTGCAACCCATTTTTTCTAAATATATTTAATATTATAATGTTTTAAAGGAGTTGTCTGGTTTATAAAACCTATTTTCAAATATAGTGCCCCCTATATAAGAGCAAGATGAGTTCCTCTGTAACCATATTCCTACAGAGGGTGCAATATATGCTGAACCTATTATTCACTCCCGACAGGCATTTACTTTCACTGCAAAGACATACATGATGTGGATGCCCAGGAGCAATCTTAAATGGTTTCTCCAGAGACCTAAAATCACTAAGAATTGTTTGTGAAGTGTAAAATGATTTTACTTACTAATATTCTTTTATAATCCAAACATTCTCCAATGCAATGCGAAGTAACATGGTCCTAGAAGAAGTGTAGTATCGCCAGTTGTAAGGCGGAGGATATTAGTGCATGCCCAAATATCAGGCAGTATCAGGATGAGCAGAGGAATGGAGGAAAGAGAATTAGAGGAATGGAGGAAAGAGAATTAGAGGAATGGAGGAAAGAGAATTAGAGGAATGGAGGAAAGAGAATTAGAGGAATGGAGAAAAGAGAATTAGAGGAATGGAGAAAAGAGAATTAGAGGAATGGAGGAAAGAGAATTAGAGGAATGGAGGAAAGAGAATTAGAGGAATGGAGGAAAGAGAATTAGAGGAATGGAGGAAAGAGAATTAGAGGAATGGAGGAAAGAGAATTAGAGGAATGGAGGAAAGAGAATTAGAGGAATGGAGGAAAGAGAATTAGAGGAATGGAGAAAAGAGAATTAGAGGAATGGAGAAAAGAGAATTAGAGGAATGGAGAAAAGAGAATTAGAGGAATGGAGAAAACAGAATTAGAGGAGTGGAGGAAAGAGAATTAGAGGAATGGAGAAAAGAGAATTAGAGGAATGGAGGAAAGAGAATTAGAGGAATGGAGAAAAGAGAATTAGAGGAATGGAGAAAAGAGAATTAGAGGATTCCGGGATTTGTCGTTTTTTCTGTCTGTGCTGAAAAAGTAAGTCCCACTTTATACCTGAAAGAACGATAGGAGGTTTGTCGCTATGTCGTGGTTTTGGGAGTTACGACTTTTTCAGGTTTTTTTCATACAATTATTACATGGGCTGAACAAGTAATGACTTGTTTTGGAAGATAAATACATTTTTTGGTACATCCGGACAATACTTTAACTTAACCTACGTTAACTGCCGGAAGTCCAAACACCTTAGTCTTGGATAAGCACCTTGTTTAATCCCCTATTAGTTGTACTTGATCTCCACATCAGCATTGACTACCTGTCTGAGACACAATGTTTAAATCTTCTTGCTTGAGTCTTTTTTTTTTTTCCGTTTTACATTTGTGTATTGGGCATTTAGCTGACCATATATTTTAGATGCAAAGCAACTGACTATTGGTAGGTAATTTCTTGACAGATTATTTGTCATCAGGAGGTCTATTGGACTAAAAAATATGACCAGTTAATGACCCATTATCAGGTATGTCTAGCTCTGTATACAAACTCAATCAATTATAGAACGGGACCTACTGACATGTACACTACTGAATTAGAATGGAGTAGAAGAGGGTTTTTTTATGATGACTATTTCCCATTTTAGAAATTGCCTTCATTTTCTCACAATAGAAAAAACATGATTGCAAATCATTATATAAATGTTCACATTTTTATTTTGTCAAATTTCTGTTGAAATCAGTTCCAAAATTCCCTAAAGGGAGGTGAAAATGTAATTAAAAAATAAGAATTGCAACAATACCTGTCAGAATCCTGAAATAAAAAGTCAAAATTCTGGGTTTAGAAAGTTATAATTATGTATTTATTTATATAATTATGAATTTTTTAGGTAGCCCCAAGGCAATCTCACATTCTTTCAGACCTCAGGGACATCATATTGTCTATTATATATACTTTGACTGGCATTATTAGATGTAATCAGGACAATTGTGAAAACAATATTGATGTATTTATGAGCCAATGCACTAAAAACACAACCTGCATTAGTGTTCCTATAGAATGATAGACTACTATAGTTAACCCATGACATGTAATAATGTTTAGGAAGGAGCTTTAACATTTAAGGGGCTTCTCCATCTGAGTTTATTTTTAGAAATATCTGATTAATATCAGATGGTAAGATAAGTAATGACATAGTGCTAAGGTCCTGGTAGCTTGCCAGTATTCAACCAATCTTTTCCTGCCATAATCAGACTTAAAAAGGCTCTGTCACCACATTATAAGTGGCCCATATTGTACATGATGTGATCGGCGCTATAATGTAGGTGACAGCAGTGCTTTTTATTTAGAAAAACGATCTATTTTCACCACTTTATTAGGGATTTTAGAATTATGCTAATGAGTTTCTTAATGCCCAAGTGGGCGTGTTTTTACTTTAGACCAAGTGGGCGTTGTACAGAGGAGTGTATGACGCTGACCAATCAGCGTCATACACTTCCCTCCATTCATTTAGTCAGCGCATAGGGATTATTTTAGATCGCTATGTGCTGTCTTATACTTAACACATTAACAATACTGAAGTGTTTAGACAGTGAATAGACATTCCACGGGATGTCTATTCACAATCCCTGCACTTCGTTACTGTTTCTGTGGTAGTTACAGCAGAGCAAGCGTAATCTCGCGAGATTACGCTGTAGATGACAGGTTACAACGAGATTACACTTTGCTCTGCTGTAACTACCACAGCGTAAATTGACTGCCTCGGCAAAGAAGTGCAGGGCACTTCTTTGCAACGTAATTTGAGCTGTTCTTCATTGAACTCAATGAAGAGCAGCTCAAGATATACGAGCTTCACAGACGCCTCGTATATTACGAGGAAGAGCATTTACGGCTGAATCGAGGCAGCTGTTTTCTTCTGAAAACAGGCTGTCATTTCAGCCGTAAATGCCTGCTATCGTGTGAACATACCCTTAGAGATGATCTTAGTAGTCACTCTCTATCTCATTGATGGAGGTCACCTGAATAAATTTTGTGTCTATAGCTCTTAGGCAGATCTATGTGTCTCCATGGTAACAGACTACAAACAAACAAACCCTGTGTAGTCTGATTCTGTAGTTACACTCCCTTTCATCCTTCTCCTACTTCTTAACTATGCACAGTTGGTGGGTTTCAGGATGAGTATGACTGCAGGATCAGACTACATAGGGTTTGTTGACAATAACACATACAGTAGGTTTTCATGGGAGCTGTATAAATAAATAAAGTAAACATCGCTGTCCTAAAAACTGCACCCACCAGCGGTTTCTGTAGTGCTAACACCGACACAATAATCCTATATTGTACATGTAATATATAAAAATTGATGTTAAATAAAAATATAAAATCTATTTTAGTGTTATATGATTACGGTACTAGAAAAAATAGCTGGAATTAAAAAAAAAAAAAAAAGGATATTTTCTTTACAATTTTTACAAACTGGAAGCCTAGTATTTAAAAATAAAAATATTACAACAGAAAACCGTATTAGTTATGCAAAAAAAAAAAAAGAAAGCACAAAACATAGCCAAAAAAAAAAAAAAAAGTTCCAGTAGTAAAACTTACATGCAATACAAATGGCAACAACCAAAATACCCCCGACATGAACAAGAAGAAAAAAGAAAACTGTAGAAGTCTTTATTTGGCTGATGTGTTACCATATAACGTATCAGTAATGTCCCTAATATCGGAGGATCCTCCTAGTTGTCAGGGATCATTTTGAAGCACTTAGTAGAGGCCGTGTTTGAAAATTGTCTTTCTGCTGGTGTTTTCTTTAGAAAAGAGAAAAAAAACAAGACGATTATAAAGGAAGTGAGGAATCAGACGGTTTACGTGCTTAAAATAACTGGCTGTCTAAAGAGCTCAACAGGTGCTGTGTGGCTTTTGGATGTTTCGTCAGACCCACGCTGCGAATTCCTGCAAGAAAAAATTATTTACATTCTGCAAAATGTAGAGCAACTGCCATTCTGGTAAATAGATAAATTAGTGGATTGTAACCACTACAAAGCTTGTTTTCATACAAATTTAAGACCGTGTTTCCTGTTGTTATTTCCTTCTTTGTATTGTCAAATATCAGATACTATCTGGACTAGTAAAGAGCTCCATGTTCAATCATAAACAATCCTTGAAGAAAACTTGCTACCAGGGTGAGGAAGGCTTTTATTTCATTATTTATTAAATATATTAAAAACACGATACAGGTTTATACACAGCCCCTCCAGCTGCAGCGCTATTTCCAACTGGTCAGCTTGTGAAACTGGTGAAGAATAAGGACAACCTGTTCATTGGTTGGTGTGGTCCCCTCTGTGGTATCATAGGGCATTCCGGCTTGGTTGCCTCGCCAAGAGGTTTTAACATTGTGGCATGATTGCATTGGGAAATGCAATAATTTGTCATTGTGCAGGATACAATATTTCTATGTACCAAATGACACATGTCGCCATGTAGAAATAACTGCAGAAACTAAAAGTTACTATGCGTGACACCAGTTACTATGCATGACACCAGTTTATAATAGGTTGCTAAGTACGTAGGTCACAAGGAAGCAAAGTGAAAATGTGGTAGACTACAGCAGGTACAGTATATTGTCCTAGCAATGCGCCGACTGCATTATGACATTTCAAGTGACTCTAGAGAGAAGAATGAAGTTATCAATTCCATTCCATAAAATAGCGCATTGTTGTATGAAAAAGACCCTTACATTTTTAGAATTTTTTCAGTTTAAGGCCTCATGCACACGACCGTGTTTTTGCGGCCGCAATTCCCCCGAAAATCCACGGGAGAATTGCGGCCCCATTCTTTTCTATGGGGCCGTGCACACGACCGTAGTTTTTGCGGTCCGTGCACAGCCCGGGAGCCCGGACCGCAGAAAGAACGGGCATGTCTTATTACGGCCCGGTTCTGCGGTCCGGGCTCATTGAAAACAATGGCCGCGGCCATGTGCATGTCCCACGATTTGCGGGCGGCCTGCGGCTGACAGTCCGCTGACAGTCCGCAGCCGGCCGACCCGAAAATCACGGCCGTGCACACGGCTACGGTCGTGTGCATGAGGCCTAAGGCTATGTTCACACGGAGTGTTTTGCAGGAGGAATATCTGCCTCAAAATTCCGTTTGGAAGTTTGAGGCAGATTTTCCTCTCCCTGCACGCCGATTTTTGCGGTGATTTTCATGCCGTTTTTCGCCCGCGGCCATTGAGCGCCGCGGGCATAAAACACAGCGAGATACGCTTTCTCTGCCTCCCATTGAAGTCAATGGGAGGTCAGAGGCGTAAACGCCCGAAGATAGGGCATGTCGCTTCTTTTTCCCGCGAGGCAGTTTTACTGCTCGTGGGAAAAAGATGCCGATGCCTCGCATTGCAATCAATTGGAGGCATTTTAGGGCCGTTTTTGACGAGTTTTGCGGCGCGGTTTCCGCGTCAAAAAACTCTGCAAAATACTCCGTGTGAACATAGCCTAAGTGTTTGGACTATTTTTTTCCTGTGCTCGGTGGATCTGCCTACTTAGTAAAGCTGGCCATACCAATGAGATAGCTCTTTCTGCCCTCCCATAAAAGTCCATGCTCAGAGCATGCATGTTTATTTCAATGGGGATAGGGGAAAAATACGTTTCTGGCATGGCTTGCAGAACAAGGGATCGGGCATGTTGACTTCCAAAGTGCCGATTCCTCTCTCCCTCAACGTCTGCTGTTGGGCTGCCCCTTACACATTAAACTGTCTACCAATCTATGTTTTGATGTTCTTCTTCATCCCAACTATCTATGACTACCGTGCTCTCTATACACATAAAAGGCACAATATATATCCTGTAAACTACATGATATTGTATTGTCATTTCTGGTTATTATCTTGTAATTGCCAAATGCTCTGTTATTTTGCAGTCTTGAAAATTCAATAAAAATATGTTTTAAAAAACAAAAAACAAAAGGCACAATATTCATGTTTACCAACTAGGACAATCCACTTTCTTGGGGCAGCTACCCCAATAGTGCAAATGGAAAACCCCTTTAATTCCTACTAAGCACTGTGTCTAATTACTTAAAGTCACACAATTATTTTGCACTCAAACCTTCAATTTCTAATTGTATTTTTATTAGCTCCAAAATGTATTTCCACACATGCTCACTAATGTGCTTCTGACACAATGATACAATGATATCACATGCAGCTGTTGAAGGGAGATATGGGCTGATGAGAGTCAGCGGAGGTGTGTTTCACTTGAAGGAATCTACCTTCTGGCAGTGCTCACTGGATTGGAAAGTAATAATAGGAACCACTTATGTCTGACAAATACCCTGTTGACACATTGTATTATGACATTTACACTAATCTGCATGTGATGGACACTTGTCATGCGTCCAGGAATTATGTACTGTAAAACACTGTAACAAAAAATAAACATTTCTGACTAGAGAGAATACTTGATAGAGAAGTGCATCTTGGGTATTTTAACTGCTGAACTTTAGTAAATAATTTGTTTAACAGGGATCTGTAACAGTGGGACAACTACATTTCAAAGGCTACAACTCAGGAGCTCCTGCTCTCTCTGTGGATAAAGGCTACTGTCTGGTCATTCACACCTCCAGATGTTTTGCCATGCAGCATGCAAATGACTAACTTCTTACATCAGCCTTGTAAGGTGTGTTTTACTCCTACGACACATAACAAGACTGACGTAAGTCATCGGACATTTGCACTGGAAAAGGTCTGAAAACTTACAGGTGTAACTTGAACCCCCTGGGCCACAATTCAGTATCTGTAACAAGGCCCCCACCTACTATGAGCCATTTATAATACTGGTGTCTTCTTATGTGGCAGAGGGGCTCTTGGGGACAAGGGCCCAGGTATGAGTGCTACTCCCCATGGCAATGCCCTTAAGAATACTAAAATCAGACCATGGCCTTTACTCACAGTAGACACAGGACCATCAACATAAAATAATGACATATACAGTATAATTAATACAAGAGGTTGTCCTCTCACAGGGCCGGACTGGGCCCTCAGGATAATGTCCTCTGATGTCCACCATTATCCTCTCATGACAGATCCTATGAGCCAGAAAAGTCCCATTCTGGTGGACTTAAAAGTGGTTTTCCACTTTCTGAAAACTGATGAGCTATCCATCGGATAGGTCATCAGTATATGATCAGTGTTTGTCCAACACTCGGACACCGGATGTTTGGAACAGTATGCAGTAGTTGGAGCCGGAAGCATATGGCTCCGACCACTGCATAGCGGCCATTCGGCAGAACTGCAGCTCTGCTCCTATTCACTTGAATAGGAGCAGACCTACAGTGCTGCAGCTTGGCCGCTATTCTTTGACCAGAGCCATCTGCTTCCAGCAATATTGTACGGTGCCCAGAGGCAGTCGGAGTGGCGGATCGGTGCAGGGTCCGGGTGTCGAACAAGTACCGATCATATACTGATGACCTATCCAGTCATCCGGTAAATAGGGACTGTGTGTGGTGGAACACTCGGACCCAGAGCGGACCTCCTTGTGACAAGTCCACCATATATGGAGCATATTGCCCTTGTCAGAGCAGCCGCAGAAACAGTTGGCGGGATATCCTGGGACAGCATGTGCAATTCTACTGGGGACTAGATGCCAACAGGTGAGAACTTTATATACTGATTCCATGGCCATGACATTAATAGAACAGTGCAAGACAACATCTCAAGAGAAATTCCAATCCGCAACCTCACGATCCCAGTTGGTGACGGAGAGATGTCTATTCGAGCAGGACAGTGGATTCATTTTTTGTATAGGGTTGAGATTAGACCAGAAAAAATGTGTGAATGTAGCGCAGATGTGTTCATATTGTGTGAATTTAGAAAAGGTAGAATCTTGTTGTATCAGTGACACAATCAAGAGTGTAAGCTAAAAGTATCTAAATTTCTCTGAGGATGGAATATTGTGTTCATCACCTAGGGTCTCGAAAGAGTACATGCCCAGGAGTAAGAGTAGGTAATGGACTTGGTGAAAGCTATGTTACCTGCAGCAACGAAAGTCAGACGAATGTGAGATGCCAGAAGGAAATAATGGGCTGTGCCATAAATTCATTAAAGGCAAATGCGGGGAGGCAAGGCCATTTGGGAATTTCACAGAATCCCATATGAGTAGAGAATGTTTCATTAGCGGGCTAACAGATTGAGGCCTTACGTGGAGTGGTATCCATAGGTATGAGGAAGCCGGTATAGGGTGGAAGTAGGGCAGCTCTACAAAAGAGCCACATAGGGGCCTCTGTTGAATTGTTTAATTAAGCAAGTTGAGCAATAGAGGCTACCTGGTAATATTTTTACAGGGCAGGTGCACCAAGGCCACCCTCTACTTTCAAACTATGCAAGGTAAATTGGGCGACCCAAGGTCTCTTGTCCAGCCACATAAAATATGTAATTTTACATTGGAGATTGCGTAAGATGTCTCGGGGTTCGCAATCGGGAGAACATTTTTGGTAGTAGGGTCCTTGTTATGGTATGTGTTTGGCCAAACCAGGATAGCAGTAAGGAGCGCCATCTCTCAAGCATTTCCATTAGGGACCGAATGAGGAGAGGGTAATTAGCAGCATATAGCGAAGAATATGTAGGCAGAATATTAACCAATTAAATAGAAAGTGTGGGTGCAAAACTGATACAAAGTCGTTGGAGAAGGAAACATTGAGGGTATGTTCACACGAGGGTGTCCGTAACGTCTGAAATTACGGGGATGTTTCAGCCTGAAAACATCCCCGTAATTTCAGCCGTACCGGCATGTGCAGGCGCTTGAACGCCGCGTCAATTACTGACGTAATTGGCGCTGCTATTCATTGGAGTCAATGAATAACGGCTCCAATTACGGCCAAAGAAGTGACAGGTCACTTCTTTGAGGCGGGCGTCTATTTACGCGCCGTCATTTCACAGCGGCGCGTAAATTACGCCTCGTGTGAACAGACAAACGTCTGCCCATTGCTTTCAATGGGCAGATGTTTGTCAGCGCTATTGAAGCGCTATTTTCGGACGTAATTTGGGGCAAAAACGCCCGAATTACGTCCGTAATTAGTGCGTGTGAACATACCCTAAGGGCTAAAGGCTTGAATTTGTTAATCGTTAGGCTAGAGATAGTAGCGAATGTGTCCAAAGTTTAGGAACATTGGTAGGAGAGATGCGAGGCTGCGTCATAGTAAGCAGGATATCATCCTTGAGTAAGCAAAGTTTATGCTCTATGCCTGCCAACTCTATTCCCCTTATGCTAGCATTTGAGTGAATTAGCATTGAGAGGCTCTATATAGAAGACACATAGGATCGGAGAAAGTGGCTCTACCCATATCCCACGTATCACACAGAGGCAATCGGGGATGCGTAGAGGGAGGAAACCCAAGAAAGGAAATTCCCATTTGTTGAGCACATAGGACATGTATTCCCAAGAGACAGGCTTTCTGTATGTCCTACGAAAAGAACATACTGCCTATCTTCCTTGAATTAGCAACGACTGCTAAATGACAAACTGCATATATTATGTCCTGTCTATCTAACAGGAACAAAGCCCATTTGGTCTCTATGGATTATATTTAGGTATAAGCGGTTTATACAATTTGCTACAATTTTGTTCAAGATTGTCATGTCCACATTTAAAAGCAATAAACGTTGGTAACTTGCACTGGATCTTTGATTTTAGAATTATCACAGTTTTGGCCTGGAGGGATAAAGGTTGAAGGTGCTTACCCTGTGTCAGAATTAAATAATTTAGCTTAATGGGAACTCGGAATGTCCGACATTTATTTATAGTACAAGGGTGTAAATTCATTGGGTCCTGGCAATTTTTTAGCTTTCCAAGATTTAATAGACAAACTGAATTCTAACGAGTAAATGTAATTTTCTAAAGTTGAGAGATGTGAATCAGGTATGTCTGGGAATGAGAGTTGACAGAAGAGCAGGTTCGCCCTGTTTGGGAATACAGAGTGGATAATGCTGAGTGAAATATTGAGACTGTTTTCTGCTGTTTCAAATTCTAAACAGCACAAGGCAAGGAAGACCCCCATCACCCCTGACTTTTCATTTTGGTGATGAAAACATTAACACAAACAATTAGACACAACCCAAAATTAAAGGCATCACGACACGGGAAATGGAGCATAGTTCAGCAGCCTTTACGGACAACTTGTTTATAATCAAGTTTAATCCAATAACCGAAATTGCAGTTGTTTTAGACGTGTTTAATACTTTTGAGAACTTCTCTACATTGAAGATTAATTAGCAATAAATATAATCAGACTATGATTAATCAGCACGTGTCTTGGCATAAAATTATGCCAAAGTTGGCCCAATCATTATAACCTAAACAATTTGCCACTCATTCAAACCACTAAAAACATTAGAATCCTGGTCAGCTCTAATAATCTCATATATAGGCAGGAAAAATCTCGTAAAGGGATTGATTCTTCCAAAATGTAAGAGATCACGCTGTGCTGTGCGTAAGTCCCACAGAAACTTTCCGAGGTGTCGGGAGTGTGAATAGACATCGCCTCCTGGCTGGAGGCAATGTCTATTCACTCTCAAGATACTTCAGTAATGTTAATGTGGGAGTATGTGACAGTATGTGCTGTGAGTACAGCTAAACATGAATGGAGAGAAGTGTATGACGCTGATTTGTCACTGATTGGTCAGCGTCATACACTTCTCTTTACAACGCCCACTTGGTCAAAAGTTAAAAAACGCCCAGTTGGGCATTAAGAAACTAATTAGCATTAATCTAAAATTGTTCATAGCTTGCTCAAAAATGATCGTTTTTCAAAATAAAGACCACTGTTGTTATCTGCATTACAGCGCCGATCACATTATGTAGGAGATAGGGCACTTATAATGTGGTGACAGAGCCTCTTTAACCCCTTCCCGTCATTTGACGTATCCATACGCCAAAGTCGGGTAGGGGAAGTATGGAGCGGGCTCACGGAGTGAACTCGCTCCATACGATGCGGGTGTTGGCTGTTTGTTACAGCCGACACTTCAGAGTAACGAGCGGCATCGCGCTTGAGCGCGATCCCGCTCGTTTAACTCATTAAATGCTGCGGTCAATAGCAATCGCAGCATTTAAATCGTTAGAAAGAGGGGGCGACCCCCTCTAACAGCTCATCGCACCCCCCGCAACTCAATCGCATGGGGCGATGGTTGCTATGGCTGCCTGGGGGCCTAATGAAGGCCCCCAGGTCCGCCATCTTTGTGCACCTATTAAGCCCTGCCTCCGGCAGGGCTTAATAGATGCCTGTCAGAATCACGATATACTGCAATACATTAGTATTGCAGTATATCGTGCAAGCGATCTAACGATCGCTGGTTGAAGTCCCCTAGGGGAACTAATAATAAAAGTAAAACTGAGTTAAATAAAGTGGTTTTTTTGTGTAAAAAAATAAAAATATTAAAAGTTCAAAAAAAAAATCCTTTTCCCGTTTTCCCCCTAGAGCATAGTGTAAAAAAGTAAATAAATAAACATAATTGGTATCGCCGCATCCGTAAAAGTCTGAACTATTACAATATATCATTATTTAACCCGTACCGTGAACGCCGTAAAAAAAAATTGTAAATGCCAGAATCTCTATTTTTTGGTCACCTAATCTCCCACAAAAAAATTAAATAAAAAGCGATCAAACTGTCGCATGTACACCAAAAAGGTATTATTAAAAACAACAGCTTATCCCCAAAAAATAAGCCCTCATACCACTTAATTGACGGAAAAATAAAAAAGTTATGGCTCTCGGAATTTGGCGACACAAAATAAATTTTCTTTTTTAGGTTTTTACTTGTAAAAGTAGTAAAATATAGAAAAAACTATATATATTTAGTATCGCCGTAATCGTATTGACCCAGAGATTAAAGTTTACATGTTGTTTTAATTGCACAGTGAATTCTGTAAAAACGGCGCACAAATAACCATGGAGGAATTGCTGTTTTTTTTCATTTTCTACCTCACAAATAATTTTTTTCCCCTTTCTTAGTACATTATATGGCAAAATAAATGATGCTACGAAAAACTACAACTCGTCCTGCAAAAATCAAGCCCTCATAGGACTATATCGACGGAAAAATAAAGACGTTGTGGCCTTTGGAAGGTGGGGAGGAAAAAACGAAAATGAAAATCTGAAAAAGGGCTGCGGCGGGAAGGGGTTAAACCTAAACGTTTACTATTCAATTGCATCTCAGTTGTTTAATTTCAAATCCAATGTGGTGACATGCAGAGCCCAAATCATGAAGATTTTGTCACTGTCCAAATAATTCTGGATCTAACTGTATCTTGTTATTTCTTTAAGCAGTCATGAAAAAGAACATTGAAATGAAAAGTACAATATAGAGTAGAATTATACAATATTGCTAGTAATTTTACTGTATTTTAAAATTGTGTTTGAAAAATTATTACAAATATATTGTGGAACTTTAAATATGGATTAACAATATTATTATTATTATTATTATTATTATTATTATTATTATTATTATTATTATTATCGTTTAACAAATGAATATTTGTAAGTAAATTCCAGAAAACGTTGGTAAACAAAAATCTTTTTGAATGTTTGTGCCATGTTTATGTCATATTGCTGCTTAAAACTATTTACAATTACTGCTTTCATTATTCCTAATGTTTTAAAACATTTTACATTACAGTTATTAAGTAAGAGAAAGTAGTGCATTTGCACATTTCTGTTTCCTCTGTTGAATAACATTTGGGTGTGTGTGTGATGTGGATTCTTGGCTTCCTATATGTTCCACTTCTGGTAAAATGTCAAGTTTTCGATAAAAGGTTCAGCTGTCATATAATGTAAAATTATATGGCTCCCCCTAGTGTTCAATGGTGTGAAGTAGAAATGGCAACTGAACATGTGATGAAAAGGGACTAAAGATGTCACTATTAATAACCAGCTGTAACATGTGCCCCTCTATTACTGACATACAGCACTGTCAGATACCTCTACTCTAATCAATATTACAGATAACACAAAATATTGTAATATTGTAAATATGAATGTAATTGTGTACTAGAAATGCTCCATAATAATCTCTATTTCCAATGCTGTTATTTTATTATCATAAATTAAAATAACTGCATGCTGTTCATGTTTTTTCCTTCATAATATATATATATATATATATATATATATATATATATATATACTGTGTATATATATATATATATATATATATATATATATATATATACTGTATATATATATTTGCAACAATTGTATTGAACCTGGATTTCTACATTGCTTACTAAAACAAATGTAGCCTGATTGTCGTTATGTTCATGCCTTTTTGTGATCACATTGAGTGTACAGCCAAAGTAAGATAAAGTAAGTGAACCCTTGAATTTAAAGGGTTTTTCCCATCAGGGATATTTATTACGTATCCACAGGATATAGAGAGGTAGAACAGGGTTTAGGGGGCCCCGTTCTAGAGATAGGTGCAGGTCTATCTGACATTTATGACATATCATGTGGGTGACCTGTACATCCCCCTTTAGCAGCAATCACCTCCACCAATGGTTTCCCGTAGCTGCAAATAAGATTTGCACAACTTTGAGGAGAAATTTTGTACCATTTTTCCCTGCGAATGTGTTTCATTTCATCAATATTTCTGGGATGCCTTGTGTGCACAGAAACGTTCAGCACAGCAAAATCGCTTTAAACTATATGAATATTATTCACGAATTGAATATAATAAAATTATTTTGAAAAACCACCCTCAAGGATTACTAGACTGCTTTCAGGTTTATTTCTTTGATCTTGTGTGCACAGCCGTCTTCAGGTCATGCCTCAGTATCTCGATAGGGTTAAGGTCAGGACTCTTCAATTCAAAAAAGGCTGCCTGCCGGCAGAAATAAGCCCTGTTTTCCAACCATTAT
Source organism: Rhinoderma darwinii (assembly GCF_050947455.1). NCBI lineage: Eukaryota > Metazoa > Chordata > Amphibia > Anura > Rhinodermatidae > Rhinoderma > Rhinoderma darwinii. The sequence goes on along the minus strand of NC_134691.1, from coordinate 298,458,272 downwards.
TAAAGAGTAAAAATAAAATAAAAAAGTCTTTATTCAATTTGCAACAAGGACAGACTACATGAAATTTAAAAGTTAATGTCCATTTCTGACAGCAATTAGCACAGTGCCAGACGTAAGAGCTCTGTCTAGAAAGGGTTAAGTACCACAACCACAGAGAACTAGTTATTAGTTAGATTCCAAGGTGTCAATAGGACAATTATTAAAATAAAGGTAGAAGCCCCCCCGACATGTTTCGCTACGATGTAGCGTCCTCAGGGGTATCGGGGCCAATGACAGCGAGCGGCGGTGTCAGTCTCATTAAGTATTCACTGCAACTAGCTGAACATGTGTCCACAATCAGTCGATAGCCTATCCAAGGAGGAATAGAGGACCGAGCCTCCTCCTCCGTTGATTGACAGATTCTGCCACCAATCACTTACTAGTTAGATGCCACCAATGAACAGCACTCAAGTGCACAAGCACACCAGGCTGCTTGATGGTAATCGCTGTACATATAATTATAACATTACTATAATACAAGAAAGAGGTCACCGATGAGTTTATAGATAAGTGCACAGAGGCACAAAGTGAGAAAAGTGATGGGATAGTAACGAATGTGATTAGTAATAGTACCATTCTAGGTACAAACGCTGTGCCCTGATTAAAGACGATATTATAGTTGCTGTGAGCGGCACAACAATATTACTATGATCTAAAGAAGTTATTAGTGGGCTTATAGATCAATACGTTTATAGGGTAGAAAGACATAATAGGCAGAGTTATCATGGACACTGTAGATAAGTGTACGAGTCTACACACGGAGACAGACACACTGGTGTACTGGCATGACTGAATCAGAATGCCGTATATGCCGGACAGCAAGATAATCGCTATACACAGTATCGGGACACTGCTACTATGCAAAAAATAAATTTTAAAAAAAAAAAAAAAAAAAAAAAAGTTTACTAGAGAGTTTGTAAAACGGTGCAGAAACGCACAATGTGAACAGAGTGATACAATAATAATACAATTTTATTAAAAAAAAAAAAAAAAAAAAAAAGGTTTACTAGAGAGTTTGTAAAACGGTGCAAAAACGCACAATGTGAACAGAGTGATACAATAATAATACAATTTTATAAAAAATAAATAAAAGGTTTACTAGAGAGTTTGTAAAACGGTGCACAAACGCACAATGTGAACAGAGTGATACAATAATAATACAATTTAACACGCTGGCGCTGTGAGGTGATTAAAGGTGATGTTACAATTACTGTAAGCAGCACAAAAGATGTTACTGTGATCTGGGAAGGTTATCAGTGGACTAATAGATCAATGCGCTAATAAACTAGGGTAAATCAAAATGAGCAGATTCATGATAGGCATTGCAAATTAGTATACACGCTGAAATACCAGAGATATACGCGCAAAGGTGTACCAGAACGGCATAGTAAGAATGCCATTTATGTCAGACAGCGATATAAGTAGTACACAGAATAATACAATAATATCTATGGATAGATAAAAGGTATGAGATATTACACTCATCGGGCTTAGTAGAGACCAAGCATTCAGAGTCAGTTGCTATCAAAGTGACTCATAAAGAAACGCAGTGAGTTATAATTGATCAAAATATTCAAACCGCCGCTATGTCGCTTACCAAGCTGTAGCCTGGGGGGTACCTGAAGCAAATACTAAGTATGATTGATAGTAGTATATTCATATAAGAAATGTGGATAGTAAGGCAGATTATAAAGAGTTTAATGACTACATTGTCAGTACAGTACCAGAATAATCACACAAACTGAAGTATAGTTCCAGTGTTTGGGTAACGTGTAGGATTCACAGAAAAGCAGCAAACGTAAATCCCTCATTGAGGCCTCCTGGGCTGAGAGATCCAAGGCGATGGATCCAACGTGCCTCCTCCTGTAACAACTTGCGGTCAAGGTTACCTGCTCTAGGGCCAAGTTTGACTTGCGTAATGCCCCAGAATTTCAAGGAGCGAATGTCCCCATCATGTACAAGACGGATGTGCCTAGACAGTGGTGTATCCTCTTTTTGGTTTATAGTGCTTAGATGTTTAGAAATTCTCCTCCGTAATTCTTGTATTGTCTTCCCTACATATAACTTAGGACAAGAGCAGCTGGCTATGTAAATAACTCCCTTGCTACGGCAATTAATAAATTGTTTAATCCGATAGGATCTGTTATCAAGTGGATTGGTAAATTCTTTTGTAGTAGCCATTAAGTGGCAAAAAGAACATCGGCCACATGGATGAGAACCAGTGACCGATGTCTTCAGCCAATTTTTTGACACAGAAATCACTCCAGAATGATGACTATGCACCAGATAGTCACGTAGATTTCTACCTCTTCGATATGTGATGTTTGGTGTGGAAGGAACAACACCCTGTAAGTCAGGGTCTGCCAGGAGAACCGGCCAGTGACGTTCAAGAATATCACGAACCTGTTTGGAGCCAGTATCAAAGGTCCCAATGCATCTTACACTGGTCATTACAGCAGATTTGCCAGTGACTGTTAATTGTTGATCAGTAACGGATTTACGTTCACATAATAGATCTCTTCTATCAGTGGCTCTCGCTCTGGCATACGCTTTGTGTAGCCATTTTTTGGGATATCCACGTGCCAAAAACTTAGTGAAAAGCCCATTACACTCCAATTCAAAAGACTGCTCGTCCGAGCAGTTACGTTTGGCACGGAGATATTGCCCTATTGGGATTCCCTTCTTTAAGGCAGGGGGGTGATAACTGTCCCAGTGCAGCAGGCTATTAGTGGACGTTGGTTTACGTGAGATATCCGTGTGGATACCACCAGCAGGATCCAGAGAGATTTTTAGGTCCAAAAAGATGATCTCCTTTTTATGAATGACGTGGGTAAATTTCATGCCTATATGATTAGAATTGAGTGTGTGCATGAAGTCGTGAAATGTGTTTAGGTCCCCATCCCAAAGGAGGAGAATATCATCAATATATCTCCCCCAGAACAGGATGTGACAAGTGTATGAAGCTAAAGTGTCAGTGAAGACCAAGGTATCCTCCCACCACCCCAAAAATAGGTTTGCATAGGTAGGTGCACAAACAGTGCCCATAGCTGTTCCTTTGGTCTGCAAATAAAATTTGTGATCAAATAAAAAATAATTGTGAGTGAGAAGAAACCGGAGTAGTGATAGTAGGAATTTGTTATGAGCATGAAATTGAACTCCCTTGGTACCCAAAAAATGTGCAACTGCTGTGAGGCCAAATTGGTGTTGGATATTAGTATAAAGTGATTCTACATCTATACTGGCAATAAATGTAGAAGAGGTCACATGAATCTCCTGGATCCTGTTGATGGTATCCTTCGTGTCCCTTAGAAATGAAGGCAGGGAGGTGACAAATGGCGAAAGGATTTCATCCAAGTACATACTAATGCCTTGGGTAAGACTATCATTGCCAGACACGATTGGTCGACCCGGTATTGGGCGAGACATCTTGTGGATTTTCGGCAGTGCGTAGAATGTCGCTAGTGTAGGAGTAGGGTTATAGATGCGTTTGAATTCTTCATTACTAATCATATTCTGTGTCTTGGCTACATCAAGTAACGTGTATAATGCACTGAGGAACAGATCAGTCGGATTTTTCTCAAGGATCATATATGTAGTGGTGTCATCTAACAGTCTATGGACCATGGCAACATAGTCATCCTGGTCCATGACCACAATGTTGCCCCCTTTATCGGAGGGTTTTATGGTTATTCTATCATTGTGACACAATTCGTCCAATGCTATTCTTTCCATTTCACTGAGATTAGCTAATGCTCTTTTTTTATCTGGTCTGATTTTCTTCAAGTCAGCACATACTAGCTTGACAAAAACGTCTATATGGGCATATTGTGAAAATGGTGGGGTAAGCCTGGACTTAGGACGTAATGAGGAGAAGGGACCAACTGCTGTAATGGGTCCAAATTCATTTTCATATAGGAGAGTTTCGAGATCTCTCAGTGTATTCTGTTCTGTACTGTCAGTTCCTCCCATATTCAGGGTATTATTTTTAAAGTATTTATATAAGGCCACTTTTCTGGCAAATAGGTTCACGTCCTTGGTCCAGGTAAACTCATCATACAATGGAGTGGGGGTAAAGGATAGACCCCTGCGTAGAAGTGTCAATTGAGAATTATTTAACTGAACAGAGGAAATATTAAACACTTGCATTTGATCACTCTCAATATGGGTTAGAGACATAGATGGTACTGCTGTTAGGTCAGATTCCACCGTGGATTCGTGATTCCTAAAAAAGGAAAGGTGTTGAGTGGGCCACTTGTGTGGGTCGTATTGCCCGTAGGGCATTTGCTTACTAGAGATGTTTGACTTGAACCAGTGCCAGTTGCACGGGGGGTTAGAGGTACACTTGAAGTAGCTGATACAACAGGTACTGAGAAAGATGATAGTGAGGCAGAGTGTGAGGAAGTAGTGGCATTCTGATGAGAATGGCATTTTGTGTTGGATCTGGTTTGCACCGTACTTCGTTTAGAGGAGTTAAATCTATTATTAGTATTCTTACGTTTAGTACCCGGTTTAGAATTAGGAGATTGTGCCGTCTCATCAATCCCAGATGCCTCTGAATCAGAAAAATCAGTAAAGATTTGTACACGTCTGGGGTTGTATTGTGAGTGTGTCTTATATGTATACGCTTGACCAGTGTCAAAATCCCTGCGGTCTCTGACGTATTTGCGATGCTTTCGCTCTTTTATCTCGGTCTGCAATTTCTCAATATTTTTTTGTAATTGGGTTTCACAATTGTTAAATTCAATCAGGGTATTAAATCCCTGAATATCACCAATTTCTTTCTCAAGTTGCAGAGCGGTTTTGTTATAATCACGCTTCTCAAAGTCCAAAATGTATTGTAGTAATTTCAATGAACTCTCAGTTAGGAGTTCCTCCCACCCCTTAATGAATTCTGGATCACTGCGGTAGGAATTTGGGGTAATATTAATGCGAAGACCCCTGTATACGATTTTTTGTTGTATATATGTCTCTAGACTGACAATCTCCCAGCAAGATCTAATATATTTCTGGTAGGTTCTCTGCAAATCCCTGAAGGCAGTATGTATGTCAAATTGATGCAGTGGTACGTTATCTCTAGAGAACACGTATGCTGCTTCTGTGGAGAGTGTTTCTGAATTGATTCTCTTATTCAAAAAACCTGCCATAATCAGAGTATAGTATATATATATATATAATTAAATATATAGAGTGGGTCCTGGCGATTGGGTGATTAACCCTGCAATTTAGCAAAAAATACAATGGAGCGGACCTCAATAGTTGGTGGGCGTGCAACAGTTAAATTCAAAAAAGGCTGCCTGCCGGCAGAAATAAGCCCTGTTTTCCAACCATTATTAAAGAGTAAAAATAAAATAAAAAAGTCTTTATTCAATTTGCAACAAGGACAGACTACATGAAATTTAAAAGTTAATGTCCATTTCTGACAGCAATTAGCACAGTGCCAGACGTAAGAGCTCTGTCTAGAAAGGGTTAAGTACCACAACCACAGAGAACTAGTTATTAGTTAGATTCCAAGGTGTCAATAGGACAATTATTAAAATAAAGGTAGAAGCCCCCCCGACATGTTTCGCTACGATGTAGCGTCCTCAGGGGTATCGGGGCCAATGACAGCGAGCGGCGGTGTCAGTCTCATTAAGTATTCACTGCAACTAGCTGAACATGTGTCCACAATCAGTCGATAGCCTATCCAAGGAGGAATAGAGGACCGAGCCTCCTCCTCCGTTGATTGACAGATTCTGCCACCAATCACTTACTAGTTAGATGCCACCAATGAACAGCACTCAAGTGCACAAGCACACCAGGCTGCTTGATGGTAATCGCTGTACATATAATTATAACATTACTATAATACAAGAAAGAGGTCACCGATGAGTTTATAGATAAGTGCACAGAGGCACAAAGTGAGAAAAGTGATGGGATAGTAACGAATGTGATTAGTAATAGTACCATTCTAGGTACAAACGCTGTGCCCTGATTAAAGACGATATTATAGTTGCTGTGAGCGGCACAACAATATTACTATGATCTAAAGAAGTTATTAGTGGGCTTATAGATCAATACGTTTATAGGGTAGAAAGACATAATAGGCAGAGTTATCATGGACACTGTAGATAAGTGTACGAGTCTACACACGGAGACAGACACACTGGTGTACTGGCATGACTGAATCAGAATGCCGTATATGCCGGACAGCAAGATAATCGCTATACACAGTATCGGGACACTGCTACTATGCAAAAAATAAATTTAAAAAAAAAAAAAAAAAAAAAAAAAGTTTACTAGAGAGTTTGTAAAACGGTGCAGAAACGCACAATGTGAACAGAGTGATACAATAATAATACAATTTTATTAAAAAAAAAAAAAAAAAAAAAAAGGTTTACTAGAGAGTTTGTAAAACGGTGCAAAAACGCACAATGTGAACAGAGTGATACAATAATAATACAATTTTATAAAAAATAAATAAAAGGTTTACTAGAGAGTTTGTAAAACGGTGCACAAACGCACAATGTGAACAGAGTGATACAATAATAATACAATTTAACACGCTGGCGCTGTGAGGTGATTAAAGGTGATGTTACAATTACTGTAAGCAGCACAAAAGATGTTACTGTGATCTGGGAAGGTTATCAGTGGACTAATAGATCAATGCGCTAATAAACTAGGGTAAATCAAAATGAGCAGATTCATGATAGGCATTGCAAATTAGTATACACGCTGAAATACCAGAGATATACGCGCAAAGGTGTACCAGAACGGCATAGTAAGAATGCCATTTATGTCAGACAGCGATATAAGTAGTACACAGAATAATACAATAATATCTATGGATAGATAAAAGGTATGAGATATTACACTCATCGGGCTTAGTAGAGACCAAGCATTCAGAGTCAGTTGCTATCAAAGTGACTCATAAAGAAACGCAGTGAGTTATAATTGATCAAAATATTCAAACCGCCGCTATGTCGCTTACCAAGCTGTAGCCTGGGGGGTACCTGAAGCAAATACTAAGTATGATTGATAGTAGTATATTCATATAAGAAATGTGGATAGTAAGGCAGATTATAAAGAGTTTAATGACTACATTGTCAGTACAGTACCAGAATAATCACACAAACTGAAGTATAGTTCCAGTGTTTGGGTAACGTGTAGGATTCACAGAAAAGGTCAGGACTCTGACTTGGCCATTCCAAAACACAATTATTATTATTTTTTAACCATTTTTTAGTTAATTTATTTTTGTGCTTTAGGTCATTGTCTTGTTGGATCACCCAATGTCAGTTCAATGTCATGGACTGGTGACCTTACATTGTCCTGTAAAATAATTTTTATACACCTTTAAATTCATTGTTCCCTTAGGCTATGTTCACACGGAGTATTTTGGGGGAGGAATATCTGCCTCAAAGTTCCAAACGGAATTTTGAGGCAGATATTCCTCCCCCAAAATACTCCGTGTGAACAGCAATTATCGCGCCGTTTTTCGCCCGCGGCATTGAGCGCCGCGGGCATAAAACAGCGAGATATACGCTTTCTCCTGCCTCCCATTGAAGTCAATGGGAGGTCGGAGGCGGAAGCGCCCGAAGATAGGGCATGTCGCTTCTTTTTCCCGCGAGGCAGTTTTACTGCTCGCGGGAAAAAGACGCCGACGCCTCCCATTGAAATCAATGGGAGGCGTTCTCGGGCCGTTTCTGCCGAGTTTTGCGACGCGGTTTCCGCGTCAAAAAACTCGGCAAAATACCCCGTGTGAACATAGCCTTAACCCCCTACCCGACCGCAGTCATTTTTAGATTTTCATTTTAATTTTTTCCTCCCCACATTCCAAAAGCCATAACTTTTTTATTTTTCCATCGATATAGTCCTATGAGGGCTTGATTTTTGCTGGATGAGTTTATTTTGTGTCTCCAAATTCTGAGAGCCATACATTTTTCATTTTTCCGTTGATTGAGCGGTATGAGGGCATATTTTTGGCAGGATGAGCTGTAGTTTTTAATTGTACCATTTTGAGGTACATGCTAGTTTTCAATCACTTTATTGAATTTTTTTGTGAGAGATGAGGTGACCAAATACAGCGATTCTGGCATTTAACTTTTTTTTATGGTGCTCACAGGGCGTATTAAATAATATAATATTGTAATAGTTCAGACTTTAACGGACGCGGCGATACCAATTATGTTTTTTGTTTTTTTTACACTGCTTTAGGGGGGAAATGGGAAAAGGTTTTTTTTTTAACTGGCCCAACGTAACCCATTGTCTTTAATGGGTTCCGTTAGATTTCCGTCATGGTGTTCTTCATTTTACCTGTAGTTTGGATCGATACAGATGTGAACAGAGACTAAGCTGGATGAGGGAGAATAGGGTTTCAGCCACTGAATATGAACAAGAATGTTTCCATACACTGATGCCAAGCAGAGATCTTCAAAATAGTGGGAAATTTAAACATAAAGTATATCCAAAAGTTGTATAACTTTTCATAATACAATGATTAAAGGTTTACGAAATTCCTTTGCATAAACTCTTACTCTCTCCTCCATAACATATGTTCAATTTTTTAAAGAAAAAAACCCAATGTACACTTGATAGAGGGGATGACCCTTTATTTTGCAAATAATATTAGTGTTGTATATAGCACTGTTATGTTCCCATGTTTTTCCACTTTATGTTATCCATTCTCTTATGTTACCATCCATTAAAAAAAAGACTGATAAAAGTGGAAGGGAGGCTGAGCAATTACCACAAGTGTACATGAATGGTTCTTCACTAATGTTTAAAGAGGCTCTGTCACCACATTATAAGTGGCCTATATTGTACATGATGTGATCGGCGCTGTAATGTAGATTACAGCAGTGTTTTTTATTTAGAAAAAAAATCATTTTTGATGGAGTTATGGCCAATATTAGCTTTATGCTAATGAGTTTCTTAATGGACAACTGGGCGTGTTTTACTATATGACCAAGTGGGCGTTGTGGAGAGAAGTGTATGACGCTGACCAATCGGTGACCAATCAGCGTCATACACTTCTCTCCATTACTGTCTTGTTGATTGGCACTCGTTTACACGGTCCAGGACGGGCCATGTAAGGGTATGTGCACACGATAACTGCATTTACGTCTGAAATTACGGAGCTGTTTTCAAGGGAAAACAGCCCCTGATTTTCAGAAGTTGTTTGAGCAACTTGTGTTTTTCGCAGCGTTTTCACGGCCGTTTTTGGAGCTGTTTTCATTGGAGTCTATGAGAAAACGGCTCCAAAAACGTCCCAAGAAGTGTCCTGCACTTCTTTTGACGAGGCTGTAATTTTACGAGCCGTCTTTTGACAGCGATGCGTAAAATGACGGGTCGTTGGCACAGAACATCGTAAGACCCATTGAAAGTAATGGGCAGATGTTTGCCGATGTATTGGAGCCGTTTTTTCAGACGTAATTCAAGGCGTAAAACACCTCCATTACGTCTGAAAATAGGTCGTGTGAACCCAGCCTAAGGCTGGGTTCCCACACCCTATTTACGGACGTAATTCGGGCGTTTTAACCTCGAATTACGTCCGAAAATACGGCACCAAAGCGTCGGCAAATGTGCCGACGGTCAAGTGTGCCTGTCACTTCTTGGGACGTAATTGGAGCCGTTTTCCATTGCCACCATGGAAAAACAGCTCCAATTACGTCCGTAATGGACGCAGCGAAAAGTGCCTGCACTTGCCATTACGTCTGAAAACAGCTCCGTAATTTCAGCCGTAACGGAGGCTGCCGTATGAACATACCCTAACAGTCTCTTTAGGTTACTAATACTGTGGAATCAGCAGTGCCGGATCAATTTCATGCTTAGTGCTGGACTGGCCAGATTGATCATGCATTTTGATTCGCTGCTGGAAATTGCCTGTTTAACAAGAATAAATTGTAGAATCTTTTAGATGAACAATGTTATGTTTTGCAGAACTTGTATTATGTCTCTTTAGTCTCATACATAAATGACTTCCAGTGTACTAGGTACTGGCCAAGACTTAAATGCTCTCCATAGGCTACGTTCATATATCCGCTAGGGCTCTATTCTGGCGTTCCGTCTGAAGTTTCCGTCAGAATAGAGCCCTGACTGACACAAACGAAAACCATAGGTTTCCGTTTCCATCACCATTGATTTCCTAATGGTTTCCGTTTGTCTCAGTTGTGCAAGGGTTTCATTGTTTTGACGGAATCAATAGCGTAGTCGACTACGCTATTGATTCCGTCAAACTGATGAAACACCTGCACAACGTTTGTGTCAGTCAGGGCTCTATTCTGACGGAACCATCTGACGGAACGTCAGAATAGAGCCCTGGTGGATATGTGAACGAAGCCTTAAGCCTGTGACAAATGTGCAACCACAGTGTGAAAGAAAAAAGAACACACTTCCTTTCACAGGACTGTGACGAATAGCAGACACTATGACAGTAAGCGGCTCCTGTTTCCAGTACATAATATTCTTTCTATATTGTCACTGTTTCGTCAATTAGAATTATATGTGGCTTCATTCTCTGACCTTCTGAGAAGATATATGACAACGCATAGGGCGTAAGCTCCTACTATCCCTGTCTAACACATCCTCCCACTCCAACTACAAGTCAGTGCCATGTGATGCCATGTGAGAGGGAAATGGATAAATGCCAGGGCTACAGGCTTTACTTTAGAAATTCTCAGGAATAAAAGCTGTTTGTTTTTTAAAAACCCTTTTAGTGTCAAAATGTTGAAGAAATGACAAAGTGGTCTCATCTTGGAAGGTTTGAACATGAACAGGGCAAAATGACACAGATAGCTCATCTACTATGCCCAATTGGACCTATTCATAATATGCATACCTCCCATCCGTTCCGGTTTTCAGACGGTGTCCCACTGTCCCGGGACGCCGGTGGTGTGTCCCAGACTCCCGGTGTCAATTGTATCTGCATCCTCAGAACGCAGATACAGTTGAACCCAATGCTGAAGCAGGGAACCATCAGCTCCCTGCTTCAGCATTAGTACAGAGGACTCTCCAGGCACAGCGCTACTTTAAGCGCTGAGCCCGGGGAAGCCCTTGACGTCACTGTACCTCTGTTGCGGACGCACTGGCAAGTAATTCCGCTCCTAGAGGGAATACCTGACATCACTGTCTATATATGGACAGATACAGGTTTCAGCGCAAGATACAGCTGCTCTGTATAGAGAATACAAAGCAGCTTTACCTCAAAAAGTTAAAATAATTTTTAATAAAAAGTCATTTGAAAATTGCACCAATCACACTGACATAAAATAAGATTTCAAAGGTGTACATAGTCTTTAAAGTGTATCTAAACTTCCAACAAACTTTTGACATGTCATAGTGACATGCCGGAAGTTTTGATCGGTGGGGGTCCGAGCACAGAGATTTTCACTCCTAGAGGGAATATACTGTATGGGGCAGCTGTGGGACATTATACTGTATGAGGCAGCTATGAGGTATTATACTGTATAAGAGTAGCTACGGGGACATTATACTGTATGGGGCAGCTATCGGGGCATTATACTGTATGGGTCAGCTATGAGGGCATTATGCTGTATGGGGTCATTGTGGGTGCATCTATGGGGGCATTATACTGTTTGGGGCAGCTATGAGGGCATTTTACTGTGTGGGGGCAGCTATGTGGCATTATACTGTGTGGGAGGTACTATGGGAGCATGATACTGTGTGGGCTGCAGTGGGTGTGTATGGGCGGGATTAGAGGCGTGGCTCAAAAGGGAAAAAAATGTGCACCTACTATTCCTCTTTGCGACACTTGAAAGTTGGGAGGTATGCAATAGGTCATGTTTATCCGGGAGTAATATTTTTTAGTAGGGACTACAAATGAAAAACGTAAACAAAAAAACAATACTTACCTATCATTGCCCCCCCCCCCCCGATGATCCAGCGCTGAGGCTGTTTCTTTGCAAACATGTGGTGACAAATCATATTTCTGGCATAATGGCATAATGCCAGGAATACAACATATGGCCGCTGAGCCCTCTTATTGGCTGCAGCAGTCACATACTACCTGCATGTAAACAGCCACGGACGCCATCGTGTGAACATACCCTAAGAGCAGTAAATGTGTGCAGTCTTTCTCTTGTAAGGTCAACTGTTTTCACCTGCCTGTAATTTATGGAAGTAGCAACAATAATTTATGGAAGTAGCAACAGTAGGAACAGTGTCATCACAAATATTTTATTTATATGTTAAAGATGTTAGTGCCTCAATATAAACGTTTATTTTCATTTGTGTGTTTGTGTTTTACTGTTTCTTTTTTTCACACTTTTTCTTCCCTATGGGGGCTGCCATTTTTTGTTCCATTTCTGTGTGTGTCGATTAACGACACACACAGACATGGAATACGGCAGCCACAGTCCCATAGGGACTGCGAACGGCTCCCGTCCCATTGACTGCCGTGTACGGCGTCTGTGTGGGAACTGCGCATGCGCCGCTCCCACACAGTCCTATTCGAAATTGGCGCCGTCCGGCGCCATTTTCCTGTGGACCGGAAGTCGCGGCCGGACAGTAATATTACTACTTCCGGTCGCGGCTTCCGGACAAGTGCACATGGGACAGCGGCAGCAAAGGGAGCGGACGGGCCGCGGCGGCAGGAGCAGGTAAGCGATTTCAATGTATGTTAGTGTTTGTGTGTGTTTACTACTGCATGTAAACCTACTACACTGTGAGTTACCTCAAAAAATGGCGACACACAGTGTAGCAGGTTAAACCTTTCAAACCCCTCGTTTATCCCGGCACTAGCCAGGATAAAGGAGGGGGGGATGCTGAGCGCTCACTAGAGCGATAGCTTTTAACCCAATGTTGCAATGCTGCAATTTTGGGAACTAGCTCCAAACAGCTCCATCTAGTGACCAAAAATGGGTAGTATTATAAATTTTGAAAAATTTGAAAAAATTTATAATATTTCCTGACTCGCGAAAAAAATAAAAAAAATTTGAACAATGTTTAATCACCCACACACTAAATGTTTAAATTTAAAAAAAAAAACATGTTTTTGGGGCGACACCATGCCTTTAAGTAGCAGGTTGACGGATAGCATTATCAACCATATTAGCGCTCATGGAGCTAATTTCACCCAGGTCACCCAGCGTAGACCACAGTGAAAACACATTTCCCCTCCCATCCCTATCACTGTATTGTTTTTCTGATGAGTTTTTACATGCAGTTTTAAGTGCGACCAAATGTTACATTAAAGTCCATAGCAAAATATCAAATGCACTATATGCAACTGCGTTTTTGTTTGTGTCATTTTTTTGTGGTCAGTGGTGTTTTTTCCAAACACAGCTTGCTCTAGGTATTTCTTTTTTTAGACCTTTTTTCCATAGGCTTCTCTATAGGACTTCAAAAACCCCCCAAAAAAGCATGTACAACATGACACCAAAAAACAAACGCCACTAAAAAAGGCATCAAAAACGCCATAAAAAATATATGTTACATTTGAAAACTGCTAGTGTTTTTAGCAGCGCTTTTTTGGTGCAGTTTGCCAGAACATTTCTGTGTGTGACGGAAACCTAAATATAATTTATAACCTATAAAGTTACCAGATCATTTTTTACAAGTTTAAAAAGGAGAAATGCTGGGGAGTTCAGTTCAAGGGAGACATCAGTGAGAGGTAGTAGCTAGCTTCTCCTCCTCTTGGAATATCATAGACATCAATATAACTGACAACCTGCAACATAACTACTTGAAAAGAAAGGAAATTCAGGCATTTTTTATGGAACAGCCCCCAATATAAGAAGTCAATGGGGACCATCAGAATTAGTTGGGATCCCTTTGAAAACATATTCCTCATATAGTAGCTGACATGTTTCCGTTATTAACAGAAGCCATGACGCTAGCGTGAAATATAGCAGATTTATTGTAGCCTGGACATTGTTTGTTCTAATACCTGGAAATAACTTGTAGCATATAAATATGTTGATAATTTCCAAAGATTTATAGTAATTGTAAAACAGGAAAAAATATTGCAATAATAAAAAAAAAAAATATTATTACTGAAAGTAGGGATATTGTTTTCTGTCCATGCCGAACAGACGGAATCATATCTGACGGCCAATAGAAGACATTTTTTTTTAATCGCTTTACTCCCAGCTTTGGTGTAATATTAATACGCTCTTATGTGTGGGAATATGAACTTTGTTCTCTGCCGTCTCGCATACAATCTGAGCAGTCTAAGAGTTGGTGATTTACTATCAGTGTCTGCCACTTGAACACACCATCTGCAAACAAGTGAAAAATGCCAAAGGCCAACAGGCTGCTTCCCAGTGTAGAAAGAGACTGTCTGCATCAGCAATTCGCTTCTTGAAAGCCTCGTTCATTAAAATGTAATGACATACAAGGGACAGTACAGGGGATCATTTCTGTGTTTAGAGATCTTGACTCGCCTGTTTTACATGTAGTCAATTTTCAAGGCATGGCGCTTGCTATGTTCTCAGACATTGTATTACCATCTCATGCCATCTTACTGGTTTTCTCTCTTTGATATACAGTAATATATTAAAGTCACCCAAGTGCATAATGCAAGCAGAATGAATGTTCTCCCCTGTACATGATGCATTACGTTGTCCTTTATCATGTCATTGATGTTTGTCGTGAATACTTTCCAAATGTGGATAATATCTGTGTCAATAATTGTTTAGCATTGATCATGACAAATTGAAGGTTGCCACAGACGCAAAGATTTGGCTATGTTTAGATGAACACTTCATTATTTGAATCTTAAAACGATATGTGTATATATATATATATATATATATATATATATATATACATATATATATATAATATATACACAATCAAAATTTATACACATCCATTATTAATGCCGACACTCATTATTATTGACATTGGCCAAGTTTTTGTTACACTATGGCTAACTTTAATTAAAGATACACTCAAAGCTAGATTAATGCGCAGTGTTATGCCTAGTGTAGGGCCCCAGGGGGTAGTGCATTACGCAGAGATTCAACTAACACCTAAAAGAGAATCCCTGTCATACACTGCCCCTCAAACCCAGCACTACTCATAACCAGGTATTCGTTTTAGCTGGCATCCATGCAAGTATATAAATAATTGTTGTCTAAATGTGGTGTGAACGTGAGGTAAAGTTTTTTGGAGGCAAAAATGAATGTATCTTATCAGAAATTTTATTTATCTTAACCCCTTCCCTCTTTAGCCACTTTTGACCTTCCTGACAGAGCCTCATTTTTCAAATCTGACATGTGTCACTTTATGTGGTAATAACTTCGGAATGCTTTCACCTATGCAAGCGATTCTGAGATTGTTTTCTCGTGACACATTGGACTTTATGTTACTGGCAAAATTTGCTCGATACGTTCAGTATTTAATTGTGAAAAACACCAAATTTTAGCAAAAATTGCAAAAATTTGTATTTTTCGCAATTTAAATGTATCTGCTTGTAAGACAGGCAGTTATACCACACAAAATTGTTACTAATTAACATCCCTCATATGTCTACTTTAGTTTGGCATTGTTCTTTTAACATCCTTTTATTTTTCTATAATGTTACAAGGCTTAGAATTTTAGCAGTAATTTCTCACATTTTCAAGAAAATTTCAAAAGGCTATTTTTACAGGGGCCAGTTCAGTTGTGAAGTGGCTTTGAGGGCCTTATATATTAGAAACCCCCAATAAGTTACCCCATTTTAAAAACTGCACCCCTCAAAGTATTCAAAACAGCATTTAGAAAGTTTCTTAAACCTTTAGACGTTTCACAGGAATTAAAGCAAAATAGAGGTGAAATTTACAAATTTGGTTTTTTTTGCAATATGAAATGTTAAATACTTTTGTGTCAAAAAAGACAAAAGTATAATAGGTATGATACCTTTATTGGCTAACCATAAAAGTTCTATATGCAGCTTTCAGAGCACATCGGCTCCTTCTTCAGGCAGGTTAACAAATGAATGACTTAGAAAAAAGCACAACATTTAGATGTTACACAAAGACAATTAGTGCATGAAGTGATATATCATTAAGATAAGCCGGGGCAATAAAACGGAGGCTATAGGGGTGATGACTTAGGAGATAAGGCATCTGGAGTCAGTCTGATGGGGGACGTGACGTGTGTCCATGTAGTGGCTCATAAATCCTGGTGTTAGATTGAGGCCTTGTGTCAATGACTGGAATTTTATCATCATCTTGAATTCCCAATTTTTTCTTTCTCTGTTGTTTTTAAAATGACCCTTCAGAATTAGGACCTTTAAATCTGCCAAACTGTGATCAGGTCCTGAGAAATGATTTCCCACGGGTGTATCCACCTCCTGTTTTATTGTATGTCTGTGAAGATTCATCCTGGTTTGTAGTTTTTGTATTGTTTCTCCAATGTAGATTCCTTTATTAATGCACCTTGTACACAGAATCATGTACACTACATTGGAGGATGTACAGGAGAACGTGCCAGTGATTTTATAGTCCTGTTGCGTGTTTGGTATGTGGATGGTGTTTGATGACAAGATGTTGGTACAGGTCTTGCATTTTCTATTGTTGCAAGGAAAGGTGCCAGTCTCTGATGGTGATGAGAGGGCACTTCTGACCAGGGTATTCCTTAGGTTTGGTGGCTGTTGGTATGCAAGGAGAGGTAAATCCGGGAATATTTCCTTCAGTTTATTGTCTTTGTTGAATATAGGTTGGAGATCAGCAGCAATTTTCCTCAAGATGTTCATTTGTGGGTTGTATATGACCACTAGGGGCACCCTGCTGTTGTCTTCCTTCTTTTTGTACTCCAGAAGATTGCTCCTTGGAATTCTTGTTGCTCTATAGATCTGATCATCTATAATCCTTGGATGGTATCCCTGTTGTAAGACTGTATTCCACAGTGATAGCAGGTGTTGTTTTCTGTCTTCACTGTCTGAACAGATTCGTATGTACCGCAGAGCCCGGCTGTAGATGATGGATTTCTTTATGTGTCTCGGATGGAAGCTGTTCCATCTCAGATATGCTGGACGGCCTGTAGGTTTATGGTAGATTGTTGTTTGTATGGTATTGTCTCTCATGTATATGGTCATGTCCAGGAAATGTATTTGAGATGTAGAGTAGTTGAGAGTGAGTTTGATGGTAGGATGGAACTTGTTGAAATTTTTATGGAAAGAAAGAAGTTCATGTTCAGAGCCTGTCCAGATTATCAACAGGTCATCAATATACCGGAAATATACTATTTGTTGATAAAGGCCAGATTGTGGCCGAAACATTACACCTTTTCTCTTATATTGCCTTATTTAAAATAAACCTATTTTGCATATTTCAACCGAAGGAGTTCTTGAGTTTTTCATTGCAAGTTTCTACGGGGTGTGAACCCTACCTACAGCACCCAGACATACTGCAGAGTTCCACAGATTTGATCTAAATTAGTAACCATGACATCTAAGCTGTTTGAAAAAGGGGTGTGGTGCCCTCCTCAGGGGCGTAGCTAGGGGGGCAGGCGGGGCACGTGCCCCGGGCGCAGTTCAGAGGGGGGCGCCAGCGCCCCCTCCTCCTGCACTATAATTGTACCTGTGTCGCAAGGACACAGGTACAATTAGAAGCAATGAATGACCGGGCACGTTCCGTGCCTGGCCATTCAGCGCCTCTCCACGAATGAAGCGACTGGTACCTTTTGTACCAGTGACGCTTCCGTCGATGAAAGGCGCTGACTGACTGGCAGGGAAAGTCATCCTGCCCAGCCAATCAGCGCCTTTCATAGACGCTGTGTTCAACCCCCTGGAGACCTGCGCAAGAAGAGAGCAGGTCTCCATGGCTGCGGGACGGCGTGGGAGCGAGATTAAGGTGAGTTTGAATTTTTATTTTTTATTTTTTAATTGTAATAGACGTGTGTGTCTGTATCTGCGGGGGGGGGGCTATATACAGGGGGACTATATATACGTGGGGGGTGTCTATCTACAGGGGGACTATATCTACAGGGCTGGGCTATATACAGGGGGACTACATCTACAGGGGGTGGGCTACATACAGGGGGACTATATCTACAGGGCTGGGCTATATACAGGGGGACTATATCTACAGGGGGGCTATATCTACAGGGGGACTATATCTACAGGGTGGCTATATACAGGGGGACTATATCTACAGGGGGGCTATATACAGGGGGACTATATCTACAGGGCTGGGCTATATACAGGGGGACTATATCTACAGGGGGACTATATCTACAGGGCTGGGCTATATACAGGGGGACTATATCTACAGGGCTGGGCTATATACAGGGGGACTATATCTACAGGGGGGCTATATACAGGGGGACTATATCTACAGGGGGGCTATATACAGGGGGACTATATCTACAGGGCTGGGCTATATACAGGGGGACTATATCTACAGGGCTGGGCTATATACAGGGGGACTATATCTACAGGGGGGCTATATACAGGGGGACTATATCTACAGGGCTGGGCTATATACAGGGGGACTATATCTACAGGGGGGCTATATACAGGGGGACTATATCTACAGGGGGTTATATACTGGAGTGGACTGTCTATAGAGCACCATATACAGGGGTGGGCTATAGCCCCCTGTAGATATAGCCCACCCCTGTATATGGTGCTCCATACATAGCCCACCCCAGTATATAGCCCCCCCTGTAGATATAGCCCCCTGTAGATATAGCCCCCCTGTAGATATATTCCCCGTGTATAGCCCACCCCTGTGTATAGCCCCCCTCTGTAGATATAGCCCCCTGTGTATAGCCCACCCCTGTAGATAGCCCCCCTGTGTATAGCCCACCCCTGTAGATATAGCCCCCCTGTGTATAGCCCAGCCCTGTAGATATGGTCGCCCTGTAGATATGGTCCCCCTGTAGATATGGTCCCCCTGTAGATAGGCCACCCCTGTATATATAGTCCCCCTGTAGATATAGCCCAGCCCTGTATATAGCCCACCCCTGTATATAGTCCCCCTGTAGATATAGCCCACGCCTGTATATAGTCCCCCTGTAGATATAGCCCACCCCTGTATGTAGTGCTCCACAGATAGCCCACCATTGTATATAGTATATACAGGGGTGGGCTATCTGTGGAGCACTATATACAGGGGTGGACTATCTAGTGGAGCACTATATACAGGTGTGGACTATATGTACAAGGGGGGCTATATACAGGGGTGGGCTATCTGTGAAACACTATATATAGGGGTGGACTATATGTGGAGCACTATATACAGGGGTGGGCTATATCTACAGGGGGCTACATACATGATTGGGTTATCTGTAGAGCTCTGTATACAGGGGTGGGCTATATCTACAGGGGGCTATAAACAGGGGTGGTCTATATCTACAGGGGGGCTATATACAGGGGTGGGCTATCTGTAGAGCACTATAGGGGGAGTTATTTGTGGGACACTATATACAGGGGTGGGCTATATGGGGGCACTATCTACAGGGGTCACGGTGTGTGTGGGACACGGTGTATGGTGCTATTATAATTAGAGGTGCAGTGTATGGCGCTATTATATTTAGGGGCGTAGTGTGTGGTATAATGATAACTTTATATTTATTTATAGGTGCAGAAATGTTGGAAAAGTGAGAAGCTGAAGACATCTGAGCGGCAAACTGCAGAAATGGGCTGTGACCGGGAGAAGCCACCATAGAGGTCTGGACCGGATGGAGAAAAAGAACTAGAATCTGAGACGTCACCGGTAAGTCACTTAATGTAAATGTTTATTCTGCCTCTAATCAGTAATGTAGTCACTGTACGATCTGCAGCGAGATGATGGGTGGTATGATTATGATAGGATTTATTTTTTGTGAAACGGCATCTCCCAGCATATCCTTACCATTGTTCGGGCCATGCTGGGAGCTATAGTTTTACGCCGTACACACCTATACGGCAGGGGTTGCACTAAATTTAGCTGTATTTGTGCTGGTGTTGTATATATGTAGTGGGCTTGCTTCTGGGGCTGTATATAGAACCATATTGCTTGTGAAATGTACAAATAATTTTATGCTCGCGTTACATAAAAAGAAATGACACGTCGATTGGTAGAGAAAACAAACACGGCGAGGGGGAAGGAGATGTCGGGAAAGAGGTTGGGGGGGGCGCCAAACTGAATCTTTGCCCCGGGTGCTGGAGAACCTAGCTACGCCTCTGCCCTCCTACACCTCATCACCCCCCCCCCCCCCGCGCAATGCCATCGTGTGGTGTTGATGGTTGTCATGGCAACATGGGGCCTAACACAGGCCTCCAGGTCTGCCATCCTTCTGCCTCTATTAAGGCAGTAAGTAGTGAAGTATATTGTGCAAATCTAACAACCACTTGTTCAGGTCCCTTAAAGGTAGCCTTGAAGGGGTTATACAGTCGCTAAAAATTGATGGCCAATCCTCAGGATATGCCATCAAAAGCTGATGGGTCGGGGTCCGACTCCTGGGGCCCCCACCGATCAGCTGTTTTGAAGGGCCTGCAGCACACATACGAGCGCTGCTTCCCCTTCATTTCTACTTGCTCACTGTGAATTTCCGACACGGATTTAGCAGCGATTCACAGGTATTGCAGCCTTTTCTCCCATTGGGATCCCGTTCTTCTCCCAAAAAAATAAAACCATTTGTGCAGTTTTTGGCGGTGGTGTCAGAGGTTTCTGTGTATAAAAGGTGGAAACGTGGATTTTTTAATTTTTAAGATCGTTTACAGGTTATGCTTTTATCTAACAGTATTTTTTATTATTTCATTGGTTAATTTGTTAATATTTCATAATATGTGTAAGAACATCAGCAGTTAAACAAATGCACTGACTTACGCAAATGTTAAAAGAATGAAAAAATGGCCTTGCAGCATTTATGTCAGGAGAATGAAACACAGCAAATAATGGACAAAACTGTAGTGAAGTCTGGGCAAAATATGACAGAGATAAGAATATATGGCCCGGCTTTCTTAGTTCTTTGCAGTTTAGGACATCTAGTAAACTGGCAATTAGGAAATGCCTCAGTATACAGAGCTAATATTAAAATCCTTATTTACCAGATAATACAAAGGCTTAAGTGTGTCACCATGTGCTTTAAAGTGGAACTAAGCCGTAAAATGAAAATATAGCTCACCCTGGAATTTTCATTAGCTTTTAGATTTTTTTTTATAGCTTAAAGTTGCCGTCTTCATATTCTGCGAGATGTCAAATTTATTGTTTGACAGACACCATTTTCAACAATTAAATGACAGAAGTTAATAGGAAACATTTAAAAACCCATCATGCATGACAGAGATGTTTATAGACGCTTCATGCTTGACTCTACTATTGAAATTTAAAATACTTATTTAGGATATTTAATATGTAAATAACATACAAGTAAATGTTATCTAAAATTTAGCATTACTTAAATTGATGTAAGAAAAGGAAAGAGGTGATGTCTAATCTATACAATATACTGATTATAATGGTGTACCTGCTGTGCTGCCCGCGGTGGGAGGGGCCCTATTTGACCTTGACACTGTGATAGAGTCCTCCTGCAGCTACCACTAGGGGGAGCTCATTTCATAAATCCATATGCAGTTAGTGGTGAATGCACACAGCCAGAAATATATCATTTATAAAGCAAGATAAAGCAGAGTTTGCCAACCTTTTCAGGCTCGAGGCACCCCAGGAAAAAATAAATTCTCAGGGCACCCCTACCAAAAATTGTTTACAAAACGACAAAAAAATGGCTAAAAACAAGCAGTACACCCTTAGAGTTTGTTCACACAACGTTTTTTTGTAAGGCAGAAACTAAAAATCTGCCTACAAATTCATTTAGGAATTTTGAGGCAGATTTTGAATTGACAGCGTTGTTTGACTTTTTTTTTTTTGCTGTGTTTTTTGCACACATTTTTTTTTAAGCCGTTGACGCGAATGAAAAAACCACAGACAAAAAAGCACCAAACGAGCGCCACAGGTTTTTTCTGCCTCCTATTAATTTCAATGGGAGGTCAGAGGCGGAAACCACTCGAAGACCATCAGCCTCCCCCCTCACAATAATGACCATCAGCCCCCCACTCACAGTAATGACCATCAGCCCCCCACTCACAGTAAAATGACCATCAGCCCTTCCACTCACAGTAAAATGACCATCAGACCCCCACTCACAGTAAAATGACCATCAGACCCCCACACACAGTAAAATGACCATCAGCCCCTCCACTCACAGTAAAATAACCATCAGCCCCCCACTCACAGTACAATGACCATCAGCCCCCCACTCACAGTAAAATAACCATCAGCCCCCCACTCACAGTAAAATGACCATCAGCCCCCTGCTCACAGTATAATGACCCCTCAGTAAAGAGACCATAAGCCCCTTCCAGCAAAGTGACCATCAGCCTCAGCCCCCCAGTAAAGGCACCATTAGCCTCAGTCCCCCCGTCCGTCCCCCGATAAAATGACCATCTGCCCCTCTAGTAAAGTGACCATCACAGAGAGAAAGTGTGCTTACTCCTGGGGAAGGAATAAATAAGGAGGTATAAGAACAACAACTCCCAGCATGTCCAGCCTATTATTATGTGATATCAATGGACATTACAGGGAGGAGATATAAGAAGAGAGAACTACAACTCCCAGCATGTCCAGGCTGTTATGAGATATCAGAGGACATTACAGGGAGAAGGTATAAGAGGAGAGGACTACAACTCCCAGCATGTCCAGACTGTTATGAGAAATCAGAGGACATTACAGGGAGGAGGTATAAGAGGAAAGAACTACAACTACCAGCATGTCCAGGATGTTATTATGGGATATCAGAGGACATTACAGGGAGGAGGTATAAGAGGAGAGAACTACAACTTCCAGCATGTCCAGGACGTTATTATGGGATATCAGAGGACATTACAGAGAGGAGGTATAAGAGGAGAGGACTACAACTTCCAGCATGTCCAGGACGTTATTATGGGATATCAGAGGACATTACAGAGAGGAGGTATAAGAGGAGAGGACTACAACTTCCAGCATGTCCAGGACGTTATTATGGGATATCAGAGGACATTACAGAGAGGAGGTATAAGAGGAGAGGACTACAACTTCCAGCTTGTCCAGGATGTTATTATGGGATATCAGAGGACATTACAGGGAGGAGGTATAAAAGAAGAGGACTACAACTCCCAGCATGTCCAGGACGTTATTATGGGTTATCAGAGGACATTACAGAGAGGCGGTATAAGAGGAGAGAACTACAACTTACAGCATTCCCCTGGCTCCATTTCTCACACAACTGCTAACAAACTAAAGAAAAAAATACTTAGGGCTTACTCAGACGGAAAGGGATATACGTCCGTGCAACGCGCGTGATTTTCATGCGCATCGCACGGACCTATATTAGTCTATGGGGCCGTGAAGACAGGTGCGTGATTTTTACGCAGAGTGAGTCCGGTGCGCAAAAGTCACGACATGTCCGTTCTTTGGGCATATTTCGCGCATCATGCACCCATTGAAGTCAATGGGTGCGTGAAAATCACGCATGCCACACAGAAGCACTTCCGTGGGACAAGCGTGATTCGCGCAACAGCTGTGAAAAGGATGAATGAAAACAGAAAAGCACCACGTGCTTTTCTGTTTACAAACATCCAAACGGAGTGTCATAATGATGGCGGCTGCGCAAAAAGCACGCAGCCGCGCATTATACGGGGCTGACACACGCAGCTGTCAAGTGCCTTTTGCGCGCGCAAAACGCCGTGTTTTTTGCGCGCGCAAACGCACACGCTCGTGTGAATCCGGCCTCACCCTGCACAACGTTAATGGCTCCTCTCCCTCCGTCAGGCTTCTAGTGGGAAGCGGTGGGCGGTACTCGTAACAGACGTCCGCGCGTCACATCTGCTACAACGTCGGGGGCGGAGCTTGTAGCAAATGTTTTTTTATTTATTTATTTATTTTTTGCAGGGGATGTGCGGAGTGCGGCGGCACCCCGGGACGGTTCTCACGGCACCTCGGTTGGGAACCACTGAGATAAAGTATGAAATCATGTTATACCTAGAGGTGTGGATCCATCAGGGTAACTATCCCTTATTTTCTAGGGAGTTACTAGGGGGGTATATTATTATCTTTTACTATTATTTCTTTAAATATCACAACTTTCGTAGTAACAACATTGCATCGTACTTGCTGCCCTGAGAGGGATAGGAAGATCATATATATATATATATATATATATATATATATATATATATATATATATATATATATATATACACCGTGTTCCAAATTATTATGCAAATGTTATTTTTCGCTGATTTTCCTAGATAGTCGATGCAAATGACAGTCAGTATAATCTTCAAGCCATCAACCATTGGAGTATAATGCAAATTTTATTGAACAAATCTCCTAATGATAACAGATTTTTTTTAGAAGTAAAAAACTCAAAATGCAGTGTTTCAAATTATTATGCACAACAGAGATCAAAACATTTTAAAGGTTGTAAAGAGAACTAAAATGGTAATTTGTTGAATTTGGAGCATCAGGAGGTCATATTTACAGAAATCAAAAGCTCTTTCAATCAAGAAAAACTTAGCAGGCCAAGTTACATGTTAACATAGGACCCCTTCTTTGATATCACCTTCACAATTCTTGCACCCATTGAATTTGTGAGTATTTGGACAGTTTCTGCTTGAATATAAAGATATAGCCTCCCAGAGCTTCTGTTTTGATGTGAACTGCCTCCCACCCTCATAGATATTTTGGTTGAGGATGCTCCAAAGGTTCTCAATAGGGTTGAGGTCAGACCATGACTTTCTCTCCTTTTATGCCCATAGCAGCCAATGACACAGAGGTATTCTTTGCAGCATGAGATGGTGCATTGTCATGCATGAAGATAATTTTGTTACGGAAGGCACGGTTCTTCTTTTTGTACCACGGAAGAAAGTGGTCAGTCATAAACTCTACGTACTTTGCAGAGGTCATTTTCACACCGTCAGGGACCCTAAAGGGGCCTGCCAGCTCTCTCCCCATGATTCCAGCCCAAAACATGACTCCGCCACCTCCTTGCTGACGTCGCAGCCTTGTTGGGACATGGTGGCTATTCACCAACCATCCACTACTCCATCCATCTGGACCATCCAGGGTTGCACGGCACTCATCAGTAAACAAAATTAGTCTTCATGTATTTCTGAGCCCACTGCAACCGTTTCTGCATGTGAGCATTGTTTAGGGGTGGCCGAATAATAGCTTTGTGCACACTTGCAAACCTCTGGAGGATCCTACACCTTGAAGTTTGCGGGACTCCAGAGGCACCAGCGGCTTCAAATTCCTGTTTGCTGTTTTGCAATCGCATTTTAGCAGCTGCTCTCCTAATCCTATTAATTTGTCTGGCAGAAACCTTCTTTATTATGCCTTTATCTGAACGAACCCGTCTGTGCTCTGAATCAGCCACAACTCTTTTCACAGTACGATGATCACGCTTAAGATTTCTTGAAATATCCAATGTTTTCATACCTTGTCCAAGGTATTGCACTATTTCACGTTTTTCGGCAGCAGAGAGATCCTTTTGCTTTCCCATATTGCTTGAAACCTGTGGCCTTCTTAATAATGTGGAACGTCCTTCTTAAGTAGTTTTCCTTTGATTGGGCACACCTGACAAACTAATTATCACAGGTGTCTGAGATTGATTACAATGATCCAAAGAGCCCTAAGACACAATAGCATCCATGAGTTGAATTGAAAAACAAATAATTAAATGTTTATGACACTTAAATCCAATGTGCATAATAATTTGGAACACGGTGTATTTGTATATATACATATATATATATATTTGTTATTATTATTATTATTATTTTCACTGTATCTTTAGAAGTTTTTTGTTTTCTGCAACTTTCTAAATAGTTTTTATTAAAAATTATTTTTACTATTTGAGATACAGTTTCTTTGTATCCTGTATACAGAGCAGCTCTATCGTGTGCTGAGACCTGAATCTGTCAGGTCAGCGGCACTGACGGTTTCAGTGACAGAGGGTCCTGCGTGTCTCTGACACCTGGTATTGATCACATCTAAGTTATGACCTTAGTTGTGATCGGTAACAGCTCGATCCTGCATGTCATGATGGATAGAGGTTTCAGCGCTAGATACAGCTGCTCTGTATACAGGATACAAAGCAGCTGTATCTCCAAAAGTAAAAATAATTTTTAATAAAATGTATTTAGAAAGTTGCACAAAACACGCTGATAGATATTTTTATTAAAAACAAACAAACAAACTACTATTTAAAAGGTGTACGTAGCCTTTAAAGATCTCTATACGGCTTGATTTTAGCATCTCTTCTGTTTTGCAATATCTATTGCATGTTCTGTCCCTGAGATGCTGGTGTAGGAGAACGCTAATTGTGACAATTGTCACTGTAATAGGGCTTATTTCTCCTGTAAATGGGGCTGCTATGGAAAAGTATAGTGACAAAAAATATGATTAAAATGGATTTTCTGTATAAAATAAATAAAGAAGGAGGTATAAAAAATATATAAAAATTAAAAAAAATACCAATAAAGTAAAAAAAATAATTCTATGTAGCCACAAACCCAAACCGAAATGCTATCTCTGCCTCAATCATCCAAAACTAAAAAACTACTACTGTCATATCTCACAGGTGAAGCCTTGCTTTAGTATGGGAACACACTAGGCGAATATGCTGCGTAAAGTTACGCAGTATATCCACCCTGGAAGCCGCAGGGAATTATGCCTGAAAAACCGCACCAAATAGTGGTGCAGTTTTTTTTCGGGCGGCATGTCCGCTATGAAAAACCTGCAGGGAAAAGACTTACCGCTGCATCAGTCACATGGGATGAAACGTCTTTCCAGGAGGCTGGCTGCGATGAGGGACGCATCACTATGACTAAACTGTCATATTCATTTCAAATAAAATATACCTTAGTTTTTTTTTTTCATTCCCGATATTTGCAGTCACAACACATAGCTCTTTGTTGGGGGTTTTACCTCCCAATTAAATTCAATGGGGAAAACCCGCAGCAGAAGAGCAGCGGTTCCGCAGCATAAATTAACATGCTGTGACTTAAAAAACTCCACTGCAGGTCGATTTATGAAGGTTTTTATCAGCTGATACTTTCTGTCAACTGAAAAGTCATCCAAAAATGTTTCCCCATCATGTCTGATTCCCAGGTGTTTATTTGTGGTACTCCGCCATGACGAAACATTTTTCCCTCTGGCAGATGATTTTTCTATTGACAGGTAGCAGAGTTACACAACAGGAAAAAAAAATCCCCATCATGTAACCCTGCTACCTGTCAACTGAAAAGTCATCCACCACAGGCTCTCCCTTTTGACTTTCATTGTTCTCAGCCTTTTGGTTTGTCCTGCAGCTGCTGCTGCCGTGATGAGCAAATGTTATACCCAAGTTAGGAAAAGTAACACAAAGACGATATAACCTGACCCGTAATATCTGTGATATCCATACAGTCCAGAGATCCGCAGTGAGAATGTGCGCTTGTTATTTGAAGAAGGATCTGGCCATGATTTATTTTTTTGCGGGATATTGGGCGTGGTTAGGGGGCGTGGCTTAAAATGTCCCTCTTTTCCGAATTCAAAAGTTGGGAGGTATGGGTAAAACTGCTACAGGAAAATCTGAAATGATTTCCGCAGCTTCATTGCGTTTGCAATATGCACAGTAAAAACACATCATGTTCTGCGGATTTCTGTGACTGATATATCTGTCTTTTGTTTAGATTCCACTGCAGATTTTCCGTTGGAAAAAATCTGCAACGTATTCTGCCTGTGAGAAGTGGGGTTGGGGAGTGGAGCTGTGTTCATACAGAAATACAACACATGATCGCTGAGCCCCCTGATTGGCTGCAGTGGTCACATGCTACTTGCATGCAAACAGTCACCGGGAGTGCATCAGCACTGGAAGGATAAACGGCCGAAAGACAGCTAAAAAATTGGCATGGCCTAATAGGCAGTTGCTGAAGGCAGACCTTTGTTAGGCCCCCGCCTGCCATGGAAACCGATCGGCGCCCCGCAATTTTGTTGCCAGGCAGAGTGACAGATGGAGCGCTCTCCCTCTGTCAAACACAGTAGATGCCGCTTTCGCTATTGACAGCATGATCTAATGAGTTAAACTGACGGAATCAAAGAGTGCTTCGATTCCGCCAGTTGGGGCAGGAGCCAGGCTGTGTATGACAGCCGTGCTCCTGCCGCTGATCGTGTGGGTACACTGGCAGTACCCATTCGATCAGAGCAACGGATATATCTGTCGCTATTCAGGAACTAGCACCTGCTTGTGATGGATATATCCGTTGCTCGTCGTTAAGGAGTTAAAGGCCATGTACACCGCTGAAAACAATTATTATTATTTTTTAAGAAATGTCTATCAGTGTGTTTGGTGCAACTTTCTAATTACTTTTTATTAAAAATTATTTTTACTTTTTGAGATACAGTTGCTTTGTATCCTGTGTACAGAGCAGCTGTATCTAGCACAAAAACCTGTATTCGTCAGGTCTGAAGGGTTCAGTGACATGCAGGATCTAAATGTTACTGATCACATCTAAATTAGATGTGATCGATAACAGGTGGATCCTTTGTGTAAGAGACACGCAGGACTCCTGACACTGAACCCGTCAGTCCCGCTGACCTGACGGATTCAGCTCTCAGCGCAAGATACAGCTGCTCTGTATACAGAATACAAAGCAGCTGTATCTCAAAAAGTAAAAATAATTATTCATAAAAAGGAATTCGAAAATTGAAGCAAACACACTGATAGACATTTTGAATAAAACATTATTTTTTTTTGTAAAGGTGAACATAGCCTTTAACATGTTACTGATAGTCTGCAGTATTAAATGTTGGGTCTGGGGTCATTGATAAACTACTCAGATGTATTTCTTTTACATCTTCCTCAGAGGCATAGCTAGATTTTCCTTCACCCAGGTCAAAATTTCAGTTCAGTGCACTAGCCGTGTATCTAAATACGATGGTCATGGGAGAGTGGCTTGTTTACTCCCCTCCTGCTCCCAGCTTTTGGGGAAACATGCCCTACTAGTCTAACTAAAACACAGCCCCCTTCCCCCACCCAGCTACATTCATGACATTTTGATTATGTTTAACATGTCCTCAGTTTGGTGGATAAAAAGTATAGGAAAAGTGTCTATTACCTGCTGGCCAACTTCATATACAGCAGTGAGTCCCTGGTATAGTAGCATATTGAGGGGTTTCGCCATTGTCCATTTATTGGAAGATTATGATATGCATTTCTCGTATTTAGTTTGTCTCTTTTTAGTTATGTTCCTTTCGCAATGATAAGAGGCTAAATGTTTACACCCTGTCATCAGTTAGGGTTTGTCCAGGCACAATCAACTGATGACTGCGCTATTGATTCCGTCAAAAAAACGGAAACCTTACGGAACGAAGACAAACGCAAATCATTATCAATGGAAGTATTACCATTGAAATCAATGGTAATGGAAAAGGAAGCTATGGTTTACGTTTGCCTTTCCGTTGATGGGTTCCTCCGACGAAAAGGTCTGATGGAACCCATCAACGGAAACCGAACGCTAATGTGAACACGCCTTAAGAGATATTGAAGAGACTGGAGTTGGTGGCAACCATGGTATTTCTTGAGTACTGGGCACCAAGGACTGGCCTGGGCTTTATATGGTGGACGCCATACATTCTGTATTATACAGATGCAGCAGATCTGAACCAGCCATTAGTCTGTTTTTTACTTTCTTCACCCACATAACTGAAGATTAATTTTTTTTCCTTCAATTTGTGAATGGAAAAATAATTGGAAAACTATTTACTGATGACATAAAGTAAACATTTACATTCTTCAAACATACACATAGGAAAGTGCAGTTAGAGTGCATTACGTAATGTAGATAAAGTGTGTATTTATAGAATCATGTAAACTTTTCTGCATTCTTATATTATAATAGCATTCGTCTTTGTCCTGTGTAACACAACTGTAGGTGCACGGAGGTCTTCATATTTCCTAATATATGACATAAATGTAATCCCTCACTCCTAATGCAAGCACTTTGCATATCTGCTTAATATAACATTCATGTGCACAGTTCTAATAGAGATTAAGCAACAATGATGTATCCAAGTGGAAGACTGTTTAGTTATTGAACACAAATAAAAGCTCCGGATGAGGCCGGATTAATCCCCAGTTGAGCTAAATAGTTTCTTCCCCCCCAAAAAAAATTACATGAATCGGATCCTGCCAAATTATCCAAACATGCCAACGTAACTAGCTATCTTTGGATTGCTGCCACAATTCTGAAGCTATGAAAGTTTCCCAGATGGATGCAAGCATTTCCTTAAAGGCATGGTGTCGCCCCAAAAACATGTTTTTTTTTTAAAATTTAAACATTTAGTGTGTGGGTGATTAAACATTGTTCAAATTTTTTTTATTTTTTTCGCGAGTCATGAAATATTATAAATTTTTTCAAATTTTTCAAAATTTATAATACTACCCATTTTTGGTCACTAGATGGAGCTGTTTGGAGCTAGTTCCCAAAATTGCAGCATTGCAACATTGGGTTAAAAGCTATCGCTCTAGTGAGCGCTCAGCATCCCCCCCTCCTTTATCCTGGCTAGTGCCGGGATAAACGAGGGGTTTGAAAGGTTTAACCTGCTACACTGTGTGTCGCCATTTTTTGAGGTAACTCACAGTGTAGTAGGTTTACATGCAGTAGTAAACACACACAAACACTAACATACATTGAAATCGCTTACCTGCTCCTGCCGCCGCGGCCCGTCCGCTCCCTTTGCTGCCGCTGTCCCATGTGCACTTGTCCGGAAGCCGCGACCGGAAGTAGTAATATCACTGTCCGGCCGCGACTTCCGGTCCACAGGAAAATGGCGCCGGACGGCGCCAATTTCGAATAGGACTGTGTGGGAGCGGCGCATGCGCAGTTCCCACACAGACGCCGTACACGGCAGTCAATGGGACGGGAGCCGTTCGCAGTCCCTATGGGACTGTGGCTGCCGTATTCCATGTCTGTGTGTGTCGTTAATCGACACACACAGAAATGGAACAAAAAATGGCAGCCCCCATAGGGAAGAAAAAGTGTGAAAAAAAGAAACAGTAAAACACAAACACACAAATGAAAATAAACGTTTATATTAAGGCACTAACATCTTTAACATATAAATAAAATATTTGTGATGACACTGTTCCTTTAAGGTTTATAGGTTTACAAAAAAGATATAGCAATAAAACAAGTTAGGATTTAAGCTCATAGTAAGTATCACGTTATATACATGCTGGAATTAATAGAAAAGCAGGATATAAGTTAAATGTTGCGAACTTCCCGAGTTCATTACTGTGAAAGAAGTTCTATACTTTTTACAACTAGGGTTGACATAATAAAGCATTCAGAGTGCTCTACGATTTGCAATATACAATCTGTTAATATGTGGTCCACAACTGAAATATCATAGCTACAAGGTGTTCTTATGTTCTTCAGCTTTTTATAGTATGAGAGAATTATTTTTCTAAGTCTGGATGAGATTCTGTGTTGGCTATAAAATTAGGAGGTTTTCAGAGCCCAGGGAAAGTCCTCCAAATAAAAAATTATTCTCATCTGAGACATTTATAGCAAATCGACAAAATATCAGAAAGGTTGGGTTCCATCTCTGGGTCCCCCATGCATCGGTAGAAGGGGTCCCCTGATTTAGCACTCTAGAGAGGAGGAGATTACACGGCCGTGCATGCGTGATCTTTTGCTATGTTCATTGTAGTTTATGGTTGTGAAACGATGAACTGTTTCCTTGTTTTCCTGATAGTTGGGAGTCCCAAAATTGTAACCCCCACTTGTCATACATTTATGGCAAATAATTTTGATATGCTATAAATGTCTCAGATGGGTATAGCTCTTTAAAGGGGTTGTCCAGTACCTAAAAAATTATGGCCTATCCTCAGGATAGGCCATCAATATCTGATCGGTCAGGCTCCGACAGCCGGGACCCCCGCCGATCAGCTGTTTTGAAGCGAATGGGAGAAGTCTGTAATACTGTGAACCGCTGCTACATCTGTGTCGGCGATTCACAGTGTGAACAAGTAAGGGAAATGAAAGGGAAGCTGCACTCCTATGAGCGCTGCGGCCCCTCCAAAACAGCTGATCGGTGGGGTTTCAGATATTGATGGACTATCCTGAGGATAGACCATCAATTTTTAGTGACTGGACAACCCCTTTAAGTTACACTTAACGAGAAGTCATATTTAAATCCAAAGATCCAGGGCTGGTCTCAATTACCTTCTTCCCCTATGAAATCCAAAGCTCCTAGGTTGGCCTCATCCAACCTCTTGCCCCCAAGCAAGTCCAAGAATTCTGGGAAGGTCCATCAATTCCCCCCTTCATCAAATCCAAATCTTCTGGGCTGGCTTCAACCACCGCCCCCCCCCCCCCCCCCCCATTGAAATCCAAAGCTTCTGGGTTGGTCATTCACTCTCTTCCAAACCCCCCAAATCAAAACCAAATGTCAGAGCTCCTGGGCTGATCAAATCATCCACCCCTCATCCACCCCCCCCCCCCCCCAATTAAGTTTTATACCAGCTAAAAATAGCCCCCAGCACTTATAAATTTACTGGCAGTCCGGCTCTTTAAGATCAAAACGTTGTTCACAGAAAATCAGTGTCAGACTGGATTACATTGGGCCCACCAGAGGAATTGACTCTGAGGGCTCGTCTTCCATCTATATCAAAACATTGCATGTTGAGTTAGGGTATGTTCACACAACCTATTTTCGGCCATTTTTCGGGCCGTAAATGCCCCAAAAATGGCCGGAAAATCGGAAGCAGAATGCCTCCAAACATCTGACCATTGATTTCAATGGGAAAACGTTGTTCTGTTCCGATGGAGCATTTTTCGCAGCGTTTTATTACGAGTAAAAAAATGGCCATGAAAAAGAAGTGCAGGACACTTCTTGGGACGTTTTTGGACCCGTTTTCCATAGATTTTATTGAAAAAAGCTCCAAAAACGGCTGTAAAAAACGCAGCAAAAACCCGAGTGGCACAAAAAACATCTGAAAATCAGGAGCTGTTTTCTCTTGAAAACAGCTCCGTATTTTGAGACGTTTTTGACTGTGCGTGTGAACACGCTTATAGTTTTGAATTATCAATGACTAAACTCGAACAGTTCTCGTAGACGCACAAAGAGGCACTTCTATGCTTCCCAGATGTACACACTGATCTCTTATATAGGGACAGTCTGATTACTCGTTTAGAAATATATGAGAAACGCAAAAATGAACCAAAAAAAGAGTAAGACCTGCTGAGATAAGACAATGGTGCCCTACACTGCAAAAATAATAGGGTCATACACTGCATAAATTAAAGAGTCATGTAGACACTGTATATATAAATAATATCACCATACACTGTATACATAAATAATAGCACCAATGACGGTACAGAAATAATACCACTAGATACTGTACAAATAAATAATACAGCCATATACACTATGGCATTCGAAACTAATGACTCTGAGGGAATTTCTCACTACATCATAGATCCTTCTAGGATTATTACTGCTAACCCTCTATTAGAGACATTCCTCCTGGAAAGACTTTTGTTCGTCTTGAAGACAGGAAGAGAATTTGCCCCTGGGGACACAGTTCCAAACTGGCTGGGCACTCTGGTGTCCCTAAGACATAGAGATGTTGTGGACTATGTATCTTCATGTACAAACTGTGCCTCAAACAAATAATACCGTCATTTCCTGTACAAATAAATAATGGAACGTAATGCACGTAAATAATATTGCAATATCCAGTACACATAAATTATGTAGCCCTATACTATACACATAAATAATATCATTATAAACTGCACACAAATAATACTACCATATACTGTACACTTAAATAATGCTGTCAAATACTGTATACAAATAATACCGCTGTATACTATGCACAAATAATGCCACCATATACTTTACATATAATGTTGCCATATACTGTATTGATAAATAATAAAACCATGTACTGTTTAATTTACCATATACAGTATGTATAAATAGTACTGCTAACCATACACATAAATAGTACAAATAAATAATATTACTATACTGTACACATAAATCGTACTGCTATCTATATAAATACACATTACTCACACATATAAGCATTTTTCAAAGTTCTTTTTAACATAGTAAGAAAAAAATACCACAAATAAGGAACCCCACCCTTCCCACCATGTTCTCCACTCCCCAAAACATAGAGGCCACCCCCACAAACAAAGAAGAACATTATCAGTATGCCTTAACCCTTGAAATATTATACACATAAACTTTATATATTTAGTACTACACTACTACCCGCATAATCCCCTGTAGCAAACATAATAACCTGTCTCAGATGATGAAGATTTCAGAGGTGTTGCAATGGCTGCAGTCGTGGACCACCGCTGTCCCTCTCCTTCGGATGGCTGCGACCGCAGACTCCTGGCTACCTGCCAGAAACTCCCTCCTCGGAGAATCCAGCTCACGCGGCCATCCTGTCCTGGACTGTCTCCTAAGGTGCGCGTACAGGAGAGACGTTTCTACAGACTGTTACAGAGACCCCTACTATCTTCCCCTGTTGTTCCACCTGAAGAGCCAATGCAGGTGGACAGAATCAAATTGTCAGAGCAGGAGAAAAAGCGTAGACGCTCTTCAGGTTTGCGTCTGTATTGTGGCCTCAAAGGCCAATTTGTGCGTCAATGTCCACAAAAGCCAGGAAACTCCAGCACCTAGGGTTGGTTGGAGAGACAAGTGAAACTATGCCTAATGCCAAATCCTCTCCCAAATTATCAATTCCAGTAAACATTGTCTCTGGAGAGAGATCACACACCGCCTCTGCCTATCTGGATTCCGGAGCAGCTGCAAATTTTATCCAGCAGGATCTAGTGGATCGCCTGCATCCACCCACGATTCCTCTGGAGAGAGCCATGGCTGTTGCCTCCGTGCATGGACCACCATTGCCCGATCCTATTGTGTCTGTCACGGAACCGCTGACACTTCAAGTCGGAGTCCTCCACTCAGAACAGATTGCCTTTCTCGTCTTGCCTAAAGATATCAACCCTATTCTGCTAGGCCTGCCTTGGCTTCGTTTACATGCTCCGTTTCTCGTCTGGAGTACCAGAGAAGTCCTCCAATGGGGATCCAAGTGTCTTCAATGCTGCCTACCACAGGTTCATCCTGTTTTGCCTCCACTGACTTAGTGGCTCCTTGATCTACCTACAGATTATGCCAGTTTTGCGGACGTCTTTAGAAAGAAGGAGGCAGGTACTCTTCCTCCCCATCGCAGCTACAATTGTCCTGTTGAATTGCTTCCTCATGTCTCACTCACTCGTGGATGACTCTATCCTCTCTTCCTGCCGGAGACCCTGGCCATGTCTGCTTACGTTAAGGAGAACCTAGAGAAAGGGTTCATCCGGAAGTCTTTTTCCCCGGCCGGAGCCGGATTCTTCTTCATGAAGAAGAAAGATGGATCTCTTCATCCAGGTATCGACTACCGATGTTTGAACCAAATCACTGTCAAAAACAAGTACCCCTTTGCCGCTCATCTCAGAGCTCTTCGACAGAATTTGTGGGGCCAAGGTGTTCACAAAGATGGATCTACGTGGGGTTTATAACTTGATCCGTATCCGCAAAGGTGACGAGTGGAAAACCACATTCAACACGAATATCTCGTGATGACCTTTGGACTGTGTAATGCTCCAGCTGTGTTCCAGGAGTTCATAAATTATATCTTCCGGGATCTGCTGTATGTCTGTGTGGTGGTCTATCTGGACGACATCCTGATCTACTCGCCCGATTTGACGATGCATAGGAAGCATGTTCGCCAAGTTCTGTTGCGGTTAAGGGGGAATCACCTATATGCTAAACTCGAAGAGTGTGTGTTCGAAAGGAACTCTCTGCCCTTCCTGGGCTACATTGTCTCTGATCGTGGACTCAAGATGGATCCAGAGAAGGTGAAGTTCGTCTTAGAGTGGCCACGTCCACAGGGTCTTCGGTCTACACAATGATTTTTTGGATTCGCAAACTTCTACCGGCAATTTATCCCAAACTTCTCATCTCTGACTGCTTCAATCTCTGCTCTCACCAAGAAGGGGGTGAACTCCACGGTTTGGTCTCCTGAGGCAGAGTCAGCATTTACCAACCTCAAGAGCACTTTCACCTCAGCCTCAGTCCTTCATCATTGTGATACATCTCGGTAGTTCTATCTGGAGGTTGATCTGTCGGTGCTGGAGCACTGCTGTGTCAAAAAAATTCCAAAGGCAGACGGGGGCTTGTGGCTTCTTTTCAAAATTATTCTCTCCTGCAGAGCGCAACTATTCCATCGGGGATCGGGAGTTGCTGGCCGTCAAGTTGGCCTTAGAGGAGTGGAGACACTTGCTGGAGGGCGCTATTCACCCTATTATCATTTATACGGATCACAAGAACCTCACGTACCTACAGTCTGCACAACAACTAAATCCTCGTCAAGCCGGATGGTCGCTATTCTTCGCCTGATTTAAATTCTTGCTTCACTTCCGTCCTGCAGACAAAAATGTGAAGACTGATGCTTTATCTCGATCATTAGAAACTAATGACTCTGAGGGAATTCCTCACTATATCATAGATCCTTCTAGAAATATTACCGCTAACCCTCTGCAAATTAGAGACATTCCTCCTGGAAAGACTTTTGTTTGTCTTGAAGACAGGAAGAGAAATCGCCGCTTGGGACACAGTTCCAAACTGGCTGGGCACTCTGGTGTCCCTAAGACACAGGACTTGATAGCTCATCATTACTGGTGGCCCACGCTGCCTAGAGATGTTGTGGACTATGTATCCTCATGTACAAACTGTGCCTCAAACAAGCCTACCCATACCAAACCTGCTGGTCTG
This sequence comes from Rhinoderma darwinii, assembly GCF_050947455.1. Taxonomy (NCBI): domain Eukaryota; kingdom Metazoa; phylum Chordata; class Amphibia; order Anura; family Rhinodermatidae; genus Rhinoderma; species Rhinoderma darwinii. The sequence continues at coordinate 298,421,457 of NC_134691.1, read as the reverse complement.
CTCAAACCCCTGCCTGTTCCTCATGCCCCTTGGCAACATATCGCTATGGATTTTATTACAGACATTCCTCCTTCAGCTGAATGCACTACTGTCTGGGTAGTGGTGTACCGTATCTCTAAAATGGCACATTTTATTCCTTTAAATGGTCTTCCGTCTGCTCCTCGCCCGGCAACTCTTTTCATTCTGCACATCTTTCGTCTTCATGGACTACCTCTGCATATTTGTAGAGCGATTGAAAATCAGGAAAAAAGGGGACCACCGGCGCTGCTTGGAAAGAGATATTAAACGACCATCTCAGCTCATCCTTACTTGTCCGTCGTTTACAGAATATTATGATGATGGAATCGTTATCGGAGAGGGTCAAATCCCGTGAATCACTTTTATCCGAAATGACTAATATGGATTTAGAAAAGGTTATTCCAGGTATTTATGACAATCCTTTTAATGAGGAACAAACTAGAACCATGACTGCTTTATTTCTGCGTTTGGAAGACCTCCTAAAAGAGGAAGCTTTTCAGAGCATCGATTGTTACTTCTTAAATGTATATATATATGTGAAAAAATGGCCCCTAGAGGCCTCAGACTAACACTTGATTCCCCCTTTCCTACAGATACTGATTTTAGCTCCAATTGGTTCAAATATTTGGAGGACTGCAATTTAGGCTTTATTGACCGCTTAATTTATAAAAGGTCTGAATTATTATTATCCTCTGCATCTAATATCGAAGGTCTTATTGATCAATTTGTTCCTTTTTTCTCTCACCCCGATTTCAAAAGACTTGAAAAATCAACCTTTGATCGTCTCAAAATATTTGAAAAATCAACCATTTCCAAAAAACTAAGTAAACTCACACGTGATAGAAATGACTATATCAATAACAAAATTGGAGATTGGACATTAATTCAACCTCCAACTATCAACAACAACATTTTGAATAGGAAAACATATCTCCCAATACATCCCATCAAATCATCAATTAGGTCTAAATCCTCACCCAGGATCAACCCGGGCACCAAATCCAGTACTCCCAAAACGCCCTTCCGCGGTTTAGTTCGAACATCAAGTTCATCCTCTCCAAATAATTTCAACCAACCATTACCAACCACCAGTAGGTCATCTTCCATAGTCCAATCCATCTCTATACCCCAGACCCCCAACATCCCACGGAATATTGCATCAAATCCAAAACCCCCAGGCCCTATCCCACAATTCGCTTTTAAATCTTGTGATTTAGATGCACACCTCATTCTCCATAACCTCCTTCCTAGCACCCCCCTAGGTTCTTCTCCCAATGAATCCAGTAGTAGTACTGTCACCCCGGATTATTCAGCATTTCTCTTGGATCTCACTACCCACTTTGTTGGATCCTCCCCTATATTGACCCCCCTTCTTGTTCAGGTCCAACCAATTTCACCAACCCCCCTTTTTTAGGCCTTCTCCCTGTGCCCACGATGCCTCCCATCACGCTCCTTTGGCAGACAACCCCATCCCAAACCATAAACTCCTACTTCCCACTAGTACAGAGAACACACTCAAAAAGAAAATTAGGGCTAGATACAGAGGTTGTAGAGGGGGGAGACACCGTACCAAGAATTCTACCACTGTCATTAAAGAAAAAACACAAACTAATCTAACAAAAATCTTTAATTTATCCAAATATACCCCTAGTATAGATGAAATAAGTCTACTATCAAAGGGACTTTCGTTTTGTCCCACCTCATCCCATGATGGCTTTGATCTGTTCTTGGATTTAAATAAATTCATGCGGAAAATGACTCTACTACGTCACTTTGCTATTTCCCCAGCAGTGACTGTGCCTAACCAGATTACAGCAGATATCATTATACCTGTCAGGACTGACCTCCATCCCAAATCCTCATTTTATCCCCTACACCATAGGGGTCCGGCCATAGAAACCTTTTCCAACCTGGTTAGCATCGACTTCAAAACCATCCAACAGTATAGTGCCCCCAGGGATAATTTGTCTGTCTCCCAACGGAGAGCCCTCAAAAACCTACAGAAAAACCAGAACATCATAATCAGGTCCGCGGATAAAGGAGGGGGTATAGTCCTACAAGACTGATCTGATTATTTAAACGAAGCCCATAGACTACTGTCAGATACCCTTTATTATGAAGAAATATAATCCAATTTCTGAATTTGCAACAGAATACAAATCCCTGATAGAAACCGCATTCACTAAGAACCTGTTATGCAAAAAAGAAAAAATGTTCCTGACTGTTCCGTTTCCAACCATCCCATTGATGTACCATCTTCCCAAAATTCATAAAGCTCTTCTCAACCCGCCAGGTCGACCAATAATCTCAGGAATAGGCTCCCTGACGAGTAATCTATCACACTTTATAGACATTCACCTCCAACCCTTAGTCTCGAAATTACCTTCCTTTCTTAAGGATTCGACGCAACTCATAAGGGATCTTTTCCAACTACAGTCAACCTGTGACATATCAAATATCAGTTTTCTCACAGCTGACGTATCGTCACTGTACACTAATATCCCCCATATACAGGGTGCACAAGTAACCTCAGATTACCTTGCAACAGACTTGTGCTATTCAAACATACAGCTCAATTTTATCATGGAATGTGTAGATTTTATTTTATCCCACAATGTTTTTAATTTAGATGGAAAATTTTATAGACAAATAAAAGGGTGTACAATGGGGACACGGTTTGCCCCCTCATACGCAAATCTTTATATGGGGGCCTTTGAGGAAGCCCTCATACTCAGTGAGCATGTTTTTAGAGATAAAATCCTGCTTTATAGACGTTTTATTGACGACCTGTTTTTTATATGGAGGGGCGACTCTGATACTGCCAGTGATTTTATAGAGCTTTTAAACAATAACAGTTTTGGCCTCACTTTTACTCATAATTTTTCAGACACAAGTATTGATTTCTTAGACTTAACAATCGGAAAGAACAATGGCCTTTTTACAACTAGGACTCACTTTAAAATGGTTGATGTGAACAGCTATCTCGATTTTAAAAGCGCACACTATCCCCCATGGCTTAGAAATATTCAGTTCGGCCAATACCGAAGAATTAGGAAAAACTGTTCAGATGAATTAGTCTTTAATCAAGAATGTGGGATTTTAAACCAGAGATTTTTGGAGAAAGGCTTTCCAAAAAGTCTTATTAAGGGCGCAGAATCAAAAGCCAGGAGTCGGACACAAAATGAATGTATTCAAGTGAAGCCCTTAAACACTAAGATCAAATCAAGTCGAGAAATGGTTAAAACCAACTTCATAACTTCATTTAATAAAGGAAGCAATACCATTGTTACCATTCTCAGAAAACATTGGCACATTTTGACAAATGACCCTTTCTTAAAGCCCTTGATACCAGCCAAACCTAACATCACATACAGACGGGTGAAAACAATCCAAAATATAATAGCCCCTAGTAAATTGCGCAATATTAAAACAATAAACCATAGCCTACCAATAGATGTGAAAGGCTCATTCCGATGTGGTCAAAATAGGTGCCTATGTTGCAAGAATATCACTAATAAATGCAGGGAGTATCACTCCACAACAACGGGAGAAAAATTTATGATAAAAGATTTTTTAAATTGCGGGAGTTCTTATGTTATTTATTTACTTCAGTGCACTTGTAACCTTCAATATGTGGGTCGGACCACACAAACATTAAGGAACCGTATTAACAAACACAGGTTTAATGTCAATAAGGGATTTTTAAAACAAAGTGTGTCCCGCCACTTTATGTATAAACATAAACGTAATTTTTCGGACATTAAAGTTACCCCAATTGAACAGATACCACCAGATCTACCAGATAGATTCATCAGACTTAAGCAGAGAGAGAACTTCTGGATTTATAAATTAGAAACCTTACATCCAAATGGTCTAAACGACCTTACGGAATCGTCTTTAGAATAAAATAAAAAATAAAAAATAATAAATAGAAAATAAAACTATAAATTAAAGATGTATCCTTAGTCGTATATATCCCCCGTCGGTTCTGGTGAAACACCAACTAGGATATCTGTATTCACTAACAGTAACTTGCTATGCCCTTTTCTTTTTTACATATATAAGGTCCCCCTTTTTGTAATATAAGGTCTTTTCTAAATAAGTGGATCTATATATATGTGTAGTCCCTCTATATAGGTATATTTTATTGACATATATATTGTATCTTTCATTGACACAGATCCAGGTTTTTACGAGTCCAGTCCGTCTTTCAGCCAAATGCAAAAGGCCATCTATTTATTGCAATGTGTAATTTATAATCAGATATTTTTATTTATATTATCTACATGGAATATGGGTTTTTACTAATCTATCATTATCCAAATTTCTTTATATTACGATCCTCTGTTACTTACCATCCCCGGTGCCCTGGTCCCCTTCTGACTTTTCACTGCTGAGGTCCGCAGTCCTATGCGGTTCAACATGCGGTCCAACGAAAGTCTTTTGGTCCCCCACGGCTTCCGTAGTTTTTTCTGACACTCGGTAACCAAGGACGCTTGACTCAGCAGTCTTTTTGTTGTTATTGTTTTACTGTGATAATGGTCAAAAACACAAACCCTATACTCATAACCAATTATGTGACTGTTTGATTATTTACAGTCAGATGTATATACAAAAGATAACATTCTAATCGCAAAAGATCTTCTGGTGGGAAATCCCGTAATGACAAGTAATATACATCTCAAACACGTAAAACATCCTTCAAGTCCTTTATTATTTCTTTCTCTTTTATGCAAAACCACTATGTATGTAAGGTGTAATAGTTACCATAATGTAGTTTTACTTTGTTTTTTCGTGACCTTTGACCCGTTTCTTCTGGCGGTCTTTTTTCCTTGCCCTGGTGTATAAATGAGGCAGGAACCGCACAGTCTGCATTAGCCTGAGGAAAACGCCGGTTCGGCGTCAAAACGCGTAGCCCTGTTGACAATAAAGTCCTTATCTACTCTTACCTACTGAGATGGTCGTTTAATATCTCTTTCCAAGCAGCGCCGGTGGTCCCCTTTTTTTCCTGATTTTCAATCGCTCTACAAATCGACAGCAAACTTTGTTTGGCTGTGTTGTGGACCTGGCTGCAGCTTTCCATGCCTCACTGACACCTATGGTGTCCACCACCCGAGGTGAGCGTAATTGTCGCATCCACCATTTTCCTTCATCTTATCAGATCCTCATTTGTTCCTTGTGGCGCCGTGTCTTTTTTCTAATCCATTTACCTCTGCATATTGTCTCGGACTGGAGTGTACAGTTTACATCCAAATTCTGGAGAGCCCTGTGCAACCTGCTAGATGTGAAGCTGGACTTCTCTTCTGCCTATCATCCACAGTCTAATGGTCAAGTGGAGAGGACCAATCAAATTTTAGAAAATTACCTTCATCATATCATGTCCGCCCAACATGACAATTGGGTACAACTCCTCCTGCCTTGGGCGGCATTCTCTTATAAAAATCATACAAGTGAGTCTACTGCCTCTTCTCCTTTCTACATTGTGTACAGCCAATATCGACGAGTTCCTCTTCCTGTGCCAGCCAAGACTCAAGTACCGGCAGCTAATTTTTCATTTGGGACTTTCATTTACATCTGGCAACAAATCAAGTCTGTGATCCTTCAGGCCGTGGACCGCATGAAAAGGTATGCTAATAATAAAAGAAAGGTTCCTCCTCAATTTTCTCCTGGAGTCAAGGTCTGGCTATCCTTGAGAAACATTTGTATCAAGATGCCGTCTCACAAATTCTCTCCCGGATTCCACGGCCCTTTCGAAGTTTTGCAACTAATAAAACCTGTATGCTATAAACTTCTGCTGCCTCCTAAACTCAGGATTCCCAACTCATTCCACAAGTCCCTATTTGAGCCTGTACAGTAAATCTCCTAGTTCTGCAGTTGCTCCCAGTACTCTGATGTCTTCGAGGTGAAGAAAATTTAGAAAGGCATCCTATGGGCATAAACAAGCTTTTCAAAAGGAAGAGTTCAGTTCATAGAAGAGACCCAACATCGACAAATATTGCAGATATCCATTTGGAATTTATACACTTTCGAGTCATAAATGGAGCTCTAGATAACGGCGCATGTTGATTCTTGTTACCTGGTAAGGCATCAATTTCCTCTAGTATACAGATCTTCAGATTCCTGGGTTTAGAATTTAGGAAAACTAAACCCAATGGTAATTTATCAATTGCGGTGCAAATTGCGACTTCTGGCTTTTTTCACTGCCCCCAGTACTTTTGTGGGGGAGTGACTTTAAACGAATAGGGCGTAACCACTGCGGCCTGACAAATTTATTATAATTTCCAGAAAATCAGCATAAATTATGGTGGAAATCTATGCCAGCTCCTATTTGGCATTGATTTCACTTTGTGGGACGTAGCAAGTTAGAGGCCTGTGCTGGGCCCTGTACCGTGTCCCCCATCAGACTAACCCCCGCCCTCCCATTAAATAGTTAAATAAATGTCTAAAAATTAAATTAAAAAAAATAAACATAAATGAATACTCACCTCAGCACTCCTCTTCTCCTCTCCGACTGTCTCATCACTGCGCACAACGTATGACGCCGGGCAGCATTGGGACATCGTATGCAACGCAGCACTGATGACGATGAAGTGCTGAATTGCAAATAAGGCCCCGCTGCTCGGCATCAGGACATTGTAAAAGCGGACCTAGAATGATGAGGGAGTCGGAGGAGAGAAGAGGAGTGGTGAGGTGAGTATGTGTTTTTTTAATTGTATTTTATCAGAGATGTGGGGGAATTGATGGTGCATAGCAGCAGTTGTGCGAGGATGCAACACATTTATTAAAGGGGTTGTCCACTTTCTGAAAACTGATGACTTATGTACCGGATAGGTCATCAGTATATGATCGGTACATGTCCGACATCCAGACCCCACACCGATCCGCAACTCCGGCTTCCTCCGTGCACCGGATGTTTGGAACGAGATGCAGTAGTTGGAGCCGGAAGCAGATTACTCTGACCACTGCATAGCGGCCGTTCAGCAGAACTGCAGCTCTGCTCCTATTTACTTGAATAGGAGTAGAGCTGCAATACTTCAGAACAGCCACTATTGTTTGAACGGAGCCATCTGCTTCCGGCAACATGATCCGGCACCCGGAGGCAGCCGGAGTGGCAGACCGGTGCGGGGTCCGGGTGTCGGACACGCACTGATCATATACTGATGACCTACCCACTGGGTTGGTCATCAGTTGTCAGAAAGTGTAAAACCCCTTTAAGAGGCTTTAAGAGACTTTTTGTGTTGCATCTTATTCCAACTTTTTTTTACTATTAAGACTGGCACATGAAACGCCAGTCTTGCTAAATTGCCCCCAATAGGTCTAATACAAAAATGGCATAACCAGGGAAACTTTCATAAGAGATGTACCAAATCCCCTCCACCCTGTTGACATTTAAAGCAATCATCCGAGCTCCTTATCCCTGCGCTATGGAACAATTTTAAAGTATGATACGCTCTTCGAAGAATAACGATTTCAGAAAGTTTTAGAGTAAGGCCAAAAGACCCGCCAGGTATTACCTGTGAAAAGGATTGCTAATCTTTATCTGAAAAGTCTCCAAGATCATCCTGCCATTTGGATCTAATTGTTTAAGCACATAGTTTTAGATAATTTGTTAGAAAACCTTCACATACAGTAAATGTGATATGCAACCCTTAATGCCTGTCTGTGTTAACAGAAAATCAAATAATGGAGCTGGATACAAAGTCAGACAGGATTGATTCAATTGCTCCATAGCAGAGTGCCTGACGTGTAAGTACTGATAAAAATGCCTATTATATAGGGGAAATTCATCTCTCAGATCCTTAAGGGTTCTGAAGAAATTGTCTTTTGAAAAGGGATTGAACTTCTGCAATTTCTGCAAGTTATGATTGAACCAAATTAGTTTGATATTCAGAATTCCCTCAGCTTGTAAAACTCGAGTTGCCCACCATACCTTGTATATCAACTTTAAAGTAGGAAAAGGAGAACTTTAGAAGAATCCCCTATCAAGGTCACACAATGGATTACCATATTTAAAGAAGCATTAGATCATCCTATCAGAAGATGAGGAAAACTCTAGCAAATCCCAGCCAACTAGATGCCACAGCTGAGCCGCAAAAAATATATCCATGGAGAGGGAACTGCTATTCCTCCTTCATCCTTTGGTCTCTGTAGATGTTCAAGTTGCTTGTAACTCCATGCTACATCTCTAAGAATACCATCAACAACTTTAAAAAGGCAAGATGGAAGCCAGACAGGGTAGTACTGTAGAATATACTGTATTTTTTTTTAAATGGGACCATCTTAGCTATATTGGTACGGACTACTACCATAAACGACAGCTTGCTCCATGTCCTGACTTGTGCTTGAGACTCCCGAGTAGTGGAATGATGTTTAGGTTGGAAAACTGGGACAAGTCGGCCGACACCAAAACCAAGACATATTTAAATGAGTCTTCTGGCAGTAGTATCCAGCGGACAAGTGAGAGGTTCAGCTGGGAGCAGGGATGACTTTTCCCAGTTTGTAAAAAAGCCTTAAAATCTGCCAAATTGAGTAATGAGGGTCATGGCACCCAACAGGGACACCTCAGGTTCCCCTAGAAAAAGTTAGGTATCATCTGCAGGCATTGCAACTTTATCCTTGCAGGAACCATGTCCAACACCCACTATATTAGGAGAGGAGCAAATTAAGGAGCCAAGTGGCTTAATAGCTTTTGCAAATAAAAGAGGGGACAATGGGCAGTTGACGAGTGACATGAGTCAGTAGAAATGAATTAGATAATTCCCCATTTATTTGAAATTGTGCTCTTGGGCTACTGTAAAGCATCAGTGCCGATATAGGGAAGGCATCTCCTACTCCAAAACATCTCAGGACTAAGACTTTAGCTAGATGTTTGACATCTAGGGTTAAAAGGGAAATTTACATATAGGATTCTGGTATTAAAATATCCTTGGTTTGGGTAAAACTACAGGTATTGCATCATACATGCAACGGAGGTGGGCGTTATTTTAAAAACGGGCATTAAATACTTCTAAAAGTCTAGGTAGTAGAATCACTATGCACACACATAATTAAACACAAATTACACATATACTAATCATTTTTGTAGACAGCTGAATAGTCTGGACCTCTGTCATGCAGGCAGCCTGATTAAGAAGTAGGGGCCATGACACCCATCTCAAGACCGCAATGAAGGCAAGAGCATACGCAGAATTCAAACAGCTCCAACTAGGAACCACCTGCCTGAGTGCACCCCTGGGAAAAGAGACATAACTTTTAATACAAGAGCAGCTAGAGTGGGAAGCATAAAACAGAACTTCTGTATTTTTCTGTGCTGCTCTGTGTCTGCAGATTCCCTCCCCCTCCCTTTCTTGACAGTTCCGACTACAGAGCAGTGTCAGGAGGGAGGATGCAGAGTCTGTATGGGTCCTGCATCACAAATACAGAGCCGTGGCTGTACCAAAAATCAGCCAGCTGGCTCTACAAAGAGGGCCTCTATTTTTAAGTAGAGGAAGTAGCTCCTAAAGTCCGTACAGCGCAGTGACTATGGACCTTTTTGCAGACAAAGGGTATGTTCACACGGCCTATTTTCGGACGTTTTTCGGGTCGTTGTAAAGGAAAGTGTCCCTATTTATGTATGTATATATATGTATATATATATATATATATATATATATATATATATATATATATATATATATATATATATAATATATATATATATATTATATATATATTATATAATATAATATATATATGTATATATATATATATATATATATATATAATGTCTCATGAGCCAGGGCTGTAGAAACACAGCCCTGGTCATGAATACAGTTGTAAACAAAGCAGGACAATTAGCATGCCCTGCATTGTTTGGAAACCATGGAGACAGGAGATAGTTTGATCTTCTGTCTCCATTTGAAATCTCCCGCGCACATGGACGGTCTCGCGCGTGCGCGATCTCGCGGGATTACGCGCGGGCGCTCATGAGTCAGCTGGTGATACATTATCACCATGCCGACCCATGCTAGCCAGGGGCGAGCGACAGTTGTCCCCTGCTGCAAGTGTACCTGCAGGGTTAAATAGCCCTGCGTCGGTACGCTCAGCAGCAGAGTCTACATCACCACACCACAAACGTGAGCTACCTACCTGCTCCACCACGGACCGGCTCACCTCCCCTGTCCTGCCTCTCTCTTCCAACGACCTGCTCCTGCTCTGGCTCCTGCCTCTGCTCCCCTGTACCACCAAACGCTAAGTATCATAGTGTAGCCACGGCGAGACTTTACCTCTCCCTCTCTCCCTGTTTGTCCCTGGGTTAACCCTTGCTGTCAGAAAACCTTGAAACCCTTGCTGTCCCTGAGTTAACCCCTTGCTGTAACCCTTGCTGTCCCTGAGTCCCTTGAGTCCCTGTTAACCCTTTCTGCCCTGAGTCCCTGTTGACCCTTGTTGCCCTGAGTTAACCCTTGCTGCCCTGAGATAACCCTTGTTGCCCAGAGTTCCCTGAGTAACCCTTGCTGTCCCTGAGTAACCCTTGCAGTAACCCTTGAAACCCTTGCTGTCCCTGAAGTTAACCCTTGATGTCCCTGAAGTTAAGCCATTGTTGTCCGAGTCCCTGAGTTAACCCTTACTACCCCTTGCAGTCCTTAAGTTAACCCCTGCTGCCCTGAGTAACCCTTGCTGTCCCTGAGTAACCCTTGAACCCTTTACCACCATTTACCTGCAAATTCCCTTGGTGACCCTTTTACTTGATTATTAACAGTGTACAGGGACAGTTATATTAAGAGGGAGTGGGACAGAGATAGTGAGCGTATGAGAATTACAAGTAACTTATGTGTATTGTATTGTAACATAACTTCTATGTATGTTTAGGTAAGTGTATTTTATATACGAGAGTGATTACTGTATGTTAATAAATATTACCTTTATTATATGGTCTTATTCCCTTGAGTAGCAGCAAAGTAATTAAATCGACGTTAGTATAAGGAAAAGGTAGGGGAACTAGGCATAACCCTAATGACCCTGATTATAAAGGAGGTAGTAATAGTGGGTGACACTAACCAGTGAACCCTGTTATTACCCAAGCCCTTTTACAGCTGTAAACACCCGAAAAACGGCTGAAAAATCGGAAGCAGAATGCCTCCAAACATCTGCACATTGATTGCAATGGAAAAAACGGCGTTCTGTTCCGAAGGGCCGTTTTTTTTACGCCACCGTTTAAAAAAAAAAAAACAGCCGTGAAACAGAAGTGCAGGTCACTTATTGGGGTATATTCACACGCGAACTCAAAAATGTCTGAAATATTGAGCCACTCGCGTTTATCGCTGTGTTTTTTTACCTCAGTTTTTGGAGCTTTTTTCAATAGAGTCTATGAAAAACAGCTCAAAAAACATCCCAAGAAGTGACCTGCACTTCTTTTTTTGCGGCCGTTTTTTTACGCAGTTGTTTTCCCTTGAAAAAGCTCTGTATTTTCAGACGTTTTTGACTCAGCGTGTGAACATACCCTAATATGTTCACACGTTTTCTTCAGGCAGAAAAATCTGCCTCAAAATTCCTTCAGAAATTTTGAGGCAGATTTTGACCTGCCTGCTGTTCTTTGCCACGTTTTTTGCTGCGTTTTTGGCCCGCAGTCATTGAGCACCGCGGGCAAAAAAACGCAGGGAATAATGCTTTCTCTGCATCCCATTGATTTTAATGGGAGGTCAGAGACGGAACTGCGGGAAGGAAGAGCATGTCACTTTTTTCCCATGAGCGTATTTTTCGCTCACAGGAAAAAACCGCCTCCGCCTCCCATTGAAATCAATTAGAGGCGATTCCGGACGTTTCCAACACGGTTCCCAAATCAAAAACAGTGCCAAAAGGCCTAAAGATGCAGATCATGAAACTCTGTCTTTGCTAATGGGCCTTCCTCACTCTATTAGGCCCCATGCACACGACCGTAAAAACGCCCGTAGTTACGGGCTGTAATTATGGCCCAAAATTACGGGCCCATGGACTTCTATTGGCCATGGGTACCTTCCCGTTTGCGTACAAAACAGCTTATTGGCGGGGCCCGGGAGACGGACCCCGACACATCAGCTATTGATGGCCTATCATGAGGATAGGCCATCAATGCTTAGGGACTGGACAAGTCCTTTAAGCCTACGATGTAGCAGTCTTAGCGGGCCCATGAGACAGGATCACAGATTGTGATGGGCCCTGTATTACTGTATAAGATTACTGTCTGCTGGACCCTGTATCTAAGCCTACCTTGTGGTAGACTTAGATACAGGGTCCTACAGATAGTATCACACATGGGCCCTGTATCTAAGCCTAACACGTGTTACTAATCGTTTTTTGTGTGTTTTCTTATAGGTTCGGTCATTGGACTACGTCAGATTCCAGGACTACTTCGATGACGGCTTTTTTTATTATCAATAATATGGTTAATGAGGGTCGTGTGTTTTTTTTTAAATTTCAATAAAATATTTTTTCTATGTCTTTGTGTTTTTTTTTAAACTTTATTACTACCGCCTTTGTAATGGCCGCCGGCTGATTGACAGCGTCCATTGATAAGGCGGGGCATAGTGTTTGCCGATGCAGAGGCTATTACTAGCCCCCATTATTACCCCGGTACCCACCGCCACCAGGGGTGCTGGGAGGAGCCGGGTACGATCCAGTACTTGACCATCTGTAGTGATGGTCGGGCAATGGGGTGGCCGCAGGCTGGTATTAACAGGCTGGGAAAGGCCAGATACAGTGGCCCTTCCCATCCTGGTAATGCTGCCTGCTGCTGCTTTATTGTATCTGTCTGGTTATGAAAAATGGGGGAGACCCCACGTCATTTAAAAAAAAAAAAAAAATTGGAAAGAACGATGTGGGGTCCCCCCATTTTTCATAACCAGCCAGATACAACACAGCAGCAGCAGACAGCATTACCAGGGTGGTAGGGGCCACTGTTTTTTACCTTCCCTGTCCATATACTACCAGCCTGCGGCCGCCCCGGTGCCTGCCCGTCACTACAGATGGTCGGGTACTGGTTCGTACCCGGCTCTTCCCAGCACCCCTGGTGGCGGTGGGTACCGGAGTAATAATGGGGGTTAGTGTTAGCCTCTGCACCTGCTAACATTAAGCCCCGCCTTAGTAATGGAGGTTGTCAATCAGCCAGCGGCCATTACTAAGGCGGTAATAATAAAGTTTATAAAAATACAAGCACATAGAAAAAATATTTTATTGAAATAAAAAAACACAAGCCCCATTAACCATTTTATTAAGAATAAAAAAACGCTGACATTGAAGTCCTCGTATCCGAAGTAGTCCAACAACCGAACCTGTAAAAAAACACAAACACACAAAAATAATTAGTAACGCATAAAAAAGCAAAACAATTATTATTCTTACCTTTCCTGGGTCCAGCGCTGAAGCCGCAATGTCAGCGAGCTGGTCCCTATATCTAATCCTATCATGTGTGATACTGTCTGCTGAGCCACTGTATCTAATCCTATCATGTGTGATACTGTCTGCTGAGCTGCTGTAACTAATCCTATGATGTGTGATACTGTCTGCTGAGCTGCTGTATCTAATCCAATCATGTGTGATACTGTCTGCTGAGCTGCTGTATCTAATCCTATCATGTGTGATACTGTCTGCTGAGCCAGTGTATATAATCCTATCATGTGTGATACTGTCTGCTGAGCTGCTGTATTTAATCCAATCATGTGTGATACTGTCTGCTGAGCCACTGCATCTAATCCTATCATGTGTGATACTGTCTGTTGAGCCACTGTATCTAATCCTATCATGTGTGATACTGTCTGCTGAGCTGCTGTATCTAATCCAATCATGTGTGATACTGTCTGCTGAGCCACTGTATTTAATCCTATCATGTGTGATACTGTCTGTTGAGCCACTGTATCTAATCCTATCATGTGTGATACTGTCTGCTGAGCCACTCTATATAATCCTATAATGTGTGATACTGTCTGCAGAGCTGCTGTATCTAATCCAATCATGTGTGATACTGTCTGCTGAGCTGCTGTATCTAATCCAATCATGTGTGATACTGTCTGCTGAGCCACTGTATCTAATCCTATCATGTGTAATACTGTCTGCTGAGCCACTGTATCTAATCCTATCATGTGTGATACTGTCTGCTGAGCCACTGCAGCTAATCCTATCATGTGTGATACTGTCTGCTGAGCCACTGTATCTAATCCAATCATGTGTGATACTGTCTGCTGAGCCACAGTATCTAATCCAATCATGTGTGATACTGTCTGCTGAGCCACAGTATCTAATCCTATCATGTGTGATACTGTCTGCTGAGCTACTATATCTAATCCCATGATGTGTGATGCTGTCTGCTGAGCCACTGTATCTAATCCTATCATGTGTGATACTGTCTGCTGAGCTACTGTATCTAATCCCATAATGTGTGATACTGTCTGCTGGGCCTTATATCTAATCCTATCATGTGTGATACTGTCTGCTGAGCTACTGTATCTAATCCAATCATGTGTGATACTGTCTGCTGAGCCACTGTATCTAATCCTATCATGTGTGATACTGTCTGCTGGGCCACTGTATCTAATCCTATCATGTGTGATACTGTCTGCTGAGCCAATGTATCTAATCCTATCAATAGTTTATAGGGTCGTAGTGCTATAGATATGCTATGCTGTCTCCAATACACACACACACATATTTTTTGGGCGGACACTTATGTATTGGGGCTATTTCCCCTGACATTTTAAGTCCTTAGTGACGCCCCTGGCTGCTAGTGCTGCATTGTTGGGTCACTTAGGAGACCCAGCGATGCAGTTGAAAGCTGCGGACCGTCGGCCATGAGAAGTATGCGGGGGGGGCCCAATAAGAACTTTTGCATCGGGGCCCATGAGCCTTTAGCTACGCCCCTGAATATGACTGAGGTAAATATAGACTATCCGCTGTTGTCTTTTTGCCTTGTAGTTACAGTCTGCACAGGTGTGCTCAACCCTTTCTGGTCTGAAGGCTGCATTTTCAGATTGGTCTCAACCAGGGCCATATGTCACACTAGGCACTGGAAGTCCGGTACTACTGCCCTCCCTCTCAGACTTCCCATTCGATTTAGTGTTGGTGTACGGGGGTGTTGTGGTTTACTATCAGCAGAAGTTTAAAGAGGCTTGCTGTAAATCTCACAGAGACGCTACAGACATGTCAGGATTCTGAATAAACATCACGTCCTGGCTGGAGGTGATGTATATTCATTATCAGGACACTACAGTAATGCTAGTCTTTGTGTATGTGGCTGCACATAGCGATATAACTATATCGCTAGTGCAGTGTAAATGAATAGAGAGAAGTGTATGACGCTGATATGGCGTTTGCATGGTTGTATGCTTGATTTAATAATCCTGTTTGCAATTGGTGTGACTGAAACACCTGTACTCTATAATTAAAGGGGAAATCCACATATAACACATTCCGATGTGGCGGCGAATTCGCTGCATCCAAATTCTGGAGAAAAAATATACCACATGTGAATCCAGTCTTTCTCTCACTGCACCAATCTCTTATTTAGAAACATAAATTGACTCTTTTTGTGCGTATTTTAATGTTTTAATGACTTCATGAACTACACATGTAATTTTCAGCACAATATTGCCATAACATCAGAGTTACAAATATTTGAAAATATTTAAAAAATAATAAAAATTCTAAGAACATGATACTCAGAGGCTAGATCCTGAGAGGTTTTGTACCTCGCCAGGTCACATTTTCTGCAGATGTTTCCAGCATGTCGTTTAAAAGGCAGATTATAATTTAGAAATTTCCCCACTTCTGAAAATGTACAAAATGTAATGTTCTCAATTTTCCCAAAGATGTTTTTCTCAAAGTTTTATTTGTATAATGGAAGGTTAAATAGAATATATCATTTTGTTACCTACATACATGGTACACATACAAAAAAATGGAAGGATTCAACTCCCTTATGTAAGGCTGGTACATACAGAATGATCATGAGACCACTGCCCATGTAGGGCTCCCATTAACCATAAGATGGCATAACAAGATCAGGTTAGGCAAATTTGGGAATCAATGTGAACGCATCAAGGTGGAAATATCCTGAACTGATTATTCAAAATATATTCAATTGACATCTAATTCAAATTTTTCCGTTTTTTATTGAATGTTAGCAACCATGTTTAAAGACTCAATGGTTTTCTGTTCATTGTTACTGATATTCAAGAAATATTCATGGCAAAGAGCAAGGGCAATATCCAATGAAAGTCTCACTTCACTCCAAACCTTCAGTTTACAACATCCCATTCCCCTCTCATGTCACTTTCATGTGGGTCCAAGAAGATGAGCATGTACCAATGTAGCAGGCATGGTGCTGTGATGTCACTGTGTGTATGCCGAGATTTCGTATGTAAGTTATTCCTCTGGTAATAATCCTAGTACTGGGACATCACTGGGTGCATTATTCTTGTGCCGTCGCTATAACTTTATGCATGATCCTATACGGTAACATCACTGTTTGTGCAATTCCTGTGATGTAACAAAAAGCAGTTTTCCTTTTTGCACAAATTGATAACTGTTTGAAAAATTCCTTCACAATAAGCTGATCACAAAGTTTCTCCTGCTGGGACCTCTAGCGATCAGACGGAATATGTGGGGAAACCTGACAGAAAGGGGGGAATTTAAACACTTTACTACACCAGTTTTCTGGCCTAGAAAAGTTTCAAACGGCTCAAAAGTCACAAAAATTGTGGCTTTTGAGCCATTTCTGCCAATCTTGACTCTTTAAAAAAGTGGGTGGCGCTTGATGAATGGGGTAGGGGCTACCTGTGAACCGATGCATTTACTATAATTTACGCCAGAAACTGACGTAAATTATAAAGGAAAGCTACACCAGCTCCTGGCTGTAGTAGATTTCATTCAGTAATGCACAGTCATAGATGCAACAAATGTATTCTCTTATTTATCTTATTTCATATTAAGACTAGTATATGAATCGCAAGTCTTAATAAAGTGTTAGTGTTCAATTTTCCTACAGCGCCACCACAGGGGAAAATAAGCATTACACAGTGCCCAGTTAAATAAATGGGTTGTCGGTGTTATGCAGGACAGGACAGGTCTTCCAGAATGAGAGATGGTCTTTGTAGCTGCTCTCTACCCTGGCTAAGATATGAGAATCCTGAAGAGTTAAATCCCCTTTATTAACTCAGTTTTCTAAACCAGACAATCCCTTTAACTGAGTAGATTATCCTTGCACTCTAACATTACAGTGTCAATAACGCTCTATTTGTGACATCACTGTGTTTATTACCTCTGTACTGTGACATCATTGTGCATATTATTACACTGCTTTGACATCACTGTGTACATGATTTCTGTGCTGTAACTTCATTAAGTTAATTTTCTCCTTACTGTGGCATCACTATGTGTTTTAAGCGGTGTTATCCCTTTGTGCAGTATCTCTGTGCATTAGGAATAGATACATGCTGCAGACTGGAGATCAAAATAATCACAAACTTTCATGTTCTGAACTTGGTGCTGAAGGTGGTCATGGTGAAGTAGGACCCCATTCCGAGTTTTGCTATCGGCTCCTGGAGATTAGATATGGCAGGCAGCAGCAATGTCAAAAATTCCCCTCTTGAAGACGTTATCCAGACTAGGCATAAATATTTAATCAATATTTCCAATTGCACGTGCAGAAACATTTTCCTACCTCGCACATTCCAAAAATATTCTCAGGTTAAATAAAACTAGATTGTGAGTCCCATTGGACAGAGACCAAGCATGACCGCTGTAACTGAACTTTATGTCTATGGATTAGATTTAATTTACTAATTAGTGCAGACAATAAAGCAGGAAATTATAATACTTGTATTTTTTTTTATTTTTTTTTAAACCTTCATTTTTATTTTCATTTTTTCCAATTTTACATAATAACAATTCAATACAACATTGAACATTGAACAACAAATTAACATTTGCCAAAAGGTATCGACATCATTATCCTACACAAAATAATACACATTAGAACGTCCATACAAAAAAGATGTTACAGTTATTTCCGACACATAGCCCACCCTCCGTCCCACCCGTAAGCACCTATGCGAGTAATCTAACTATACCTGGTATTGTCCCAGTATCCTTTTCCCTAATACATCTAGGGAATTTCCAATGCTCCCAAGGAACCACTAAGGTGTTCTCTTGCGTACCACGCTGTGTGTCTAAATGAGGACGTCAATTCTCTGATCTTCTGATCATCGAATTGAGTAACAATAAATCTTTTCCATTTGGCGAAAAAGCGGTTTGTTTCTTTTTCTTTATGTCTTTCTGTTTCTAGGCGTTCTATATTCAAAAGCTTCTTCAGCTGTATAAGCACCTCTGATGTTGTTGGGAGTTCCCTAATCAGCCAGTTCTGCAATAGACATCTTTTTGCTACCATGAGGACAGTATGTATTATTGAGGGCACCCGTCGAGATATCGCCGTATCCTCTTTCTCAGGCGGTCTCACCCGATGGAATAGCAAACATTGTGGAGACATTGGTAGGGGTGTCGCCCAGAATGTTGTTACAAACCTGCACACTTCCCCCAAAAAAATTTGGGTAGCTGGACAGCTACATATCCCATGGAACATATCAGATTTAGCCAATTGACATTTAGGACAAGCAGTTATCCTCTCCGGATTAGAGGCAGAAGCCGGGATGTTGAAACCATAAATATCATTATGCATGATTTTGAAATACGACTCCCTCCATCTCATTTATAATTTCCTTTCGAACCGTCTTCCACCCTTTCAGTATAACTTCTGCAATATCCGAATCCCCTGTCAATCTTTCCCAACTTTTATAGCAATCTTTAGGATTCAGCTTAACGACTCTATTTCTAATGATATTATATAAAGAGGATATCGAAGCTTTTTCCACTCTCGGGCCTATAATTTCATCAAAAGTGTGTACTAGCGCTTCCTCGTGCAGCGACTGCAACCTCCCTCTGCAAAACGCTACTATCTGCATTATGGGAAAATTATGTTTATCAGCCAAATTATATCTATCTTTAATTTCCATCATCGTAAGCCACCTTGGATGTTCCGAGTGCATTAGGTGTTGTTCCCTCCACTCTCTAAAAAGAATATTGTGCGTCCCCTGCGTAAATTCTTGGTGGCCCCATAGCGGCATCCTTTTTGACAGTAAAAACGGTACTTGAAATAACTTTCTCCAGATCTTCCAATTTGCTATGGTATCTCTTAATAGTATGGAGTGCTTCACTTCAGAAGGGAGTTTAGAGTATCTAGTGTGTAATAAGGTCATGAGGTTCCAGGGTGCTGCTAATTGTTGTTCCAAGTCCCCATTCGATTAGTGGCTAGTACCCTGTATCCAATCCAACAAATGTCGGAACAAACACGCCAAATTATAACCCCTGACACTTGGAAAATGTATCCCCCCCCCCTCGTCTTTGCAATACATTAACTTAACCAATGCAATCCGGGGGCGTTTTCCGTTCCAAATAAAACGCGAAAAAGCAGCGTGTAATTTTTTTATATCTATGTGTTTCAGCAGGATTGGCAGGGTTTGTAAGGGGTAAAGTAATTTCGGAAAACTCATAATTTTTACTAGATGACACCTCCCCATAAATGTGAGTGGAAGGTGATGCCTCCTATGTAGTTCTTGTGTGATCTTAGTTATTAGCGGGTTGTAATTTAGCGTGTATAAAGTGTCCGGTGTCCTCCCTATTTTAATGCCCAGATATGTGATGTAATGCGCAGCTGTTTGGATTGGGATCCATTAATAGTCATTTGAATGTGGATGATCTAGTTCCAGTAATTCACTTTTTGCTATATTGATTTTGTAACCTAAAAACTCCCCAAACTCATTAATTTTTTCTAACAGACCCCTCAATTGCCGTTCGGGGTTGGACATGAATATCAGAATAGCATCTGCAAACAAAGTTAGCCGTACCTCCTGATCCCCCACTCGTATGCCCTGGAAAACATTGCTTGACTCTAAATATCTAGCCAGGGGCTCTAAGGCCAAGTCAAAAAGTAAGGGCGACAATGGACATCCCTGTCTGGTGCTTTATTTCTGTTTTCCTGGAAAACCACTTTTATTTGCCTAAATATGTGATGCTGTGATGATCACCTTTATGAGGTTTCTGACCTTAGTAGTGAACTAACCTGTGGGTGAAGGTAGTTCAGCAAGAGGTGCTTTCAACCTCTCAGATATAGCGTATAAGGAAATAAGCACTAGTTCAGACAGTAATGTGAAAAAGTAGAAAATTGTGTTTTATATTTTTTCTATGTCATTTGACAGAAAACTAAAGCAATAAAAATTGCCAAATGTGAATAAAATATTTCACCCATCTGAAGGTTAGAGTCCTGGAAATGCCCTGGTTAGAGTTACTTTATAGTCTCCTCAGTTAGATCCAGGGCTTTCGCCGATAGCAGAGACACCACGCGTGGATGATTGGCATCTGACAACACCTGTGCGATGTTTTCGGGGGACCGCCCCCTTTCTCAAGCTTACCTTTCGGCCGTTGTTATATTGTTATAACCTTGTTTTAAAATATATTTGAGAAGTTTTTACTCTCTATTGATCGACAAAAAAAAATTGTCTTTAGAAGAAATATCTAAAAGTACCGATAACATAGCAGAGACATACACTTTTACGGAGGCTGAACGAAATATTTCCTCCAAATAATTACATAGTCCAAATAATTGCACAGTCCATAAATAAAGTAAACATAGTTATTTCTTTAATATAATAATATTGTATAAACTAGAAATATAAAATAAATATTTAATAAATTTAAATATGAAATAATACTATGTACTTTATTATTGTGACATCGTTCTAATTTACATATGATTTACTGACTATTGAACTAATGGATTTGTTTTCATAACTAAATTTATTGAAACATTATGAATAACCTCTAAAACAATCCATTCCGCTAATATTCAAAGTGAAACTCAATGCTTGTTTTTAATCATTTACACGTTTTAATATTCACGTTTTTGTAAAATGTTATATATTATATTGATTACACTTACCTTAGTCGACCATTATTTAAACGAGCACGGAATGTCCGACAGGTATGCTTGAGAAAGGGAGCGGTCCCCCGAAATGTTGCACAGGTGTTGTAAGACGCCAATCCTTCACGTCTGGTGTCTCTGCTATCGGCAAAATCCCTGGATCTAACTGAGAAGACTATGAAGGAACTCTCACCAGGACATTTCCAGGACTCTAAACTTCAGATGGGTGAAATATTTTATTCACATTTGGCAATTTTATTGCTTTTGTTTTCTGTCAATTGACATTGAAAAAATGTAAAACAGAATTTTCTACTTTTTGGCATTACTGTCTGAACTAGTGCTTATTTCCTTATATGCTGTGATGGTCACTCCATGCTCTAATGGCTGAAACTGGAGAAATGCAGGTCCTGAAGTTCAACACTTTAGATACCAATTTTAATTCTGATCGCAGCACTTATCAGGTATAAACAAAGGGAGAGGACTTCATTTGTTTGTATTGCAATTGGCAAGGGTGACAAATTTTAGTAGTAGCATGGGGCATAAAAGCGTCCAATAAAATTAACGTGTTATTTATAGTATACAGTAAACTATTAATAACAAGAGAGAATTACTTTTTTAATTTCCCCTCCCAAAAGATATAAATTAAATGCAACTTACTCACATAGAAAACTACAATTCTCCCTACATTAAACCTCATAGGGCTATGTCAATGCAAAAATAAAAGCAATAGCATGAGTTTCTAGATGTGCCTGCAGTTATGACTTAACATCTCATAATCTATATCACTTTTTCATATCGCATTTTATAGTAAAACCTTGTTAAGACAACCACCCAAAAAATGCAGTCTAAAATGGTCTTCCAAAGAGATGATCCTCTCAAAGAAAGTGGCCAGTGTGCGTAGGGTATAAGGAAATTAGAAATCCATCTCAGCACAAATCTGATCTAGATTAGGGGTCTTCATAAAGAGGTGGTCTTTTGGAGATTTTTTTTATTTGTGAAATGTAAAAATGTAATTCTTAATAGAAAAAAATAAAAGAAACACAATTACAGTATAGATGTCACGATCTAGGGGTATGTGGACCCACTAGGCCGCTCCGACATAGCGGAGAGGCAGCTGTCCAAGTCACAGTCTATGCAAAGTTTATACAAGTAGTTCGTAGCACAAGGATACCTGAGATAGTCCAGATGGTGGCAGAGGCTCCGGCACAGATGGGACTAAATGTGGCAGGTTGCGCCAGACGTGGCGGATGGTACCAGGAGTGGCAGATGACACGAGACATGGTGTATACCAGCAAGGTGTGGCAGGTTGCGCCAAATGTGGTGGATGATACCAGGAGTGGCAGATGACACCAGACGTGGTGTATAACAGCAGGCGGCACAACACGACTCCAACACTAGACAGGCTTAGGAACAAAACACAGCACGGGATACAGGATACAGGCAGCAGGGTACGGGAACACTGGGAGCAGGATAACACTGAGGGACCATTTGCAATACGAACATGGGAAAACAACAATGCTCAGGCAAAGAGTGAAAGGGCAGGGCGCTTTTTATAGTTCAGGGTGATCTGGGAAATAATTAATTAATTAATTACATGTGCGTGCCCTGGCCCTTTAAGGCCAGGAACCAGCACGCGCCCCATCGCGGACATAGCAGGACAGAGCGGTCGGATGTGCGGACGTCTCCTGGGAAGGCGACGTCGGCCAGAGGAGGAAGGTCTGTGGTCACGCCCGTAAATAGGCAAGGGAAAGCGGCGGTCCGCGACCGCGGCCATTGCAATAGACTGGTTGATAAATCAATATCTGTTGATTTCACTGGTAGGCCCATCCAGAAGGCCCATAGTAGAGAATACATGTACCTGGACGTAGCCATAGCAACCATAAAACTTTAATTGTAGACATTCAGAAAACTGGAAAACATGGAAAAAAAGAGAATTATATCTTTTTTTTATTCCATGACAAAACAGCTTTACTTGTAATAATATGATACCCATACTAGGAGCACTGGATGTAAAAGGCCTGTCTAGACAATGATTTGTTAAACTGTCAGAACAATAGTAAAACTTTGTCTTGTAATGTGCGCCGGGAAGTAATCTCCATCTTTTAGTACAACATGAATGTACAGTGTGTTTCATGTAGACTTTATTCCCTTGGCTGTCTGCCCAATGATTTGCCTAGTACAGATCTCCTAGCAACCAGTCCCTAGTCATTTGAATTTTTATATATCACTATGTCTCAGGTGATGTCATAGTTTCCATGACAACTATCAGCTGGAATAACTTTGACATTATTTTGTGCCAGTAAGCAAAATAAATAAATAAAATATAGGACTTAACATCCTTCCGGGGAGACTGAAGCATTAAATATTCTCCTCACACTACAATGGACTGCCCTGTTTTTGCTGATGCAGTAGTTCCATGTCGGCATCGCTGCACAGTAACCCTTTCCATTTTCTAAGGATTTGTATTCGCATACTGTACTAATATTCACACAAAATAATTCACACAAAATAATTTATCAACTCAACCGCTACAAAAAAATATTTCCTATTAAATGTAAAAATGTTTTGAATTTCTATCATTGTATAGATAATAAATATACTGATATATTTTGGTAATTCCAGATCAATATATAATTAATGTAAGGCTGGGTTCACACAGTGTTTTTTGCAGGCGGAAAATCTGTCTCAAACTTCCGTTTGGAAGTTTGAGGCAGATCTTCCTCGGTCTGCACGCCGATTTTCGCTGCGTTTTTTGCCCGCGGCCATTGAACGCCGCGGGCATAAAACGCAGCGAAATACTCTTTCTCTGCCTCCCATTGATGTCAATGGGAGGTCAGAGGCGTAATCGCGCGAAGATAGGGCATGTCCCTTAAAACCGGCTCGCGGGAGGCATTTTCGGCCATTTTTTGGGGAGTTTTGCAGAGCGGTTTCTGCGCCAAAAAACTCGTCAAAAATCTCCGTGTGAACCCAGCCTAAAGGCTATAGAAAAAAGAAAAAAGAAAAAATGATCCAGGAATATAAATAGGCACTCTTGGGTTAAGTAAAATTAAATATAGTATTTTATTTTAGAATCCAGATAATACCAGCAAAATAAATTTTTACAACAACAAAAGTGTATATTTTCATAAAAAGAACCTCCTGGCCAGGAAAAGAGACATACAATGGCACCCTTAATACATTGGAGATATTACCAAATGATTATACAGCGTACTATTTATATACAGAACCGTTTTGAAAAGATAGAAAATTCCAAACGAAAAACCGCTGGGTAGTGTTCACACTTGCGGTTTTCAACCATATCTGTTATTTAAATCGCAAAATAGCCAGAGTTCCTATCAGGAGTAACTGGTAATGATGTTTTTTGAAAAGAGTCTTTTTATACGCATATAACTCCAAAGATAGGAAGGTTGCCCCTTGTATTAAGGGGATGTGGTTTACAGCGTGCTTTTTCCTCTCTTAAGTGGATCCTTAATTCTAAGGAAGTCTTTTCACAGACCCTTCGGGTCAAATGTGTAACCCTCGTGATCTTGAGCTTTAATGCAAGGCACTCTTATAATTTGTATAGGGTTTTTACCTTAAAAATCCAGCGAGTGCCGAGAAGCCGGTTGTAGGGGTAGTCAGCCCAAAGATGGAAAATAGTAGATCTCCACAGAAGCAAGGTTCGTCTGTATGGCCACACATTCAATTCAAAGCCTCCAAATCTCTACCATCACATCAAATGACGATCTCCTCCCTTGATCCATGCGGGTATTTCGCCACTGCACTCAGAGAGACACGGACCTGAGAGGACAGGATCACATGCCGGCATCAAGGTGGATTAGGTACACTTCGAGAGACACAGACCCGACAGGGCAGGATCGCACGCTAGCAACCAGGTGAGTTAAAATTCCAGAGTAGGTTTCCTTCCACGTGGTATCTCCAACATTGGACAGGGATTCTCAGGGCAAGGCTTGGACGTCACTACCGGCCCTGTTAATTGGAACAGCTGACGCGTTTCATCCCTGAACGGGATTTCTTCAGAGCAGTTTGACAGGTGCTGCCAAACACAGTGTATTTATAGTGTCCCAAATTCATTCATTGGTTCTGTGGTCATAGTCTGGGGATCCTTGTCGTGGATTGCGAGCTTGCGTCCTTTTGGCCAAAATGATCACTAATACCCCAGGTATTTTTCATTATTACTTATATTCGCTTCTTTTGGACACAGCCAGGTCTTTGATGCTGGGAGAGCATGGTGTGTTGTTGTTTGGCCTAGCAAGCAGGGTAGCCCGCTCTATGAATTATCAAGGCGTCACAAATAGGCTTCTACCTGGCTAGTCACGTTGCGCCTCATGACTTACACACTATTCCTCCATGTTTCACACACTTGCATCCCATTATTCATTTATTTTTTAGGCACTTCACTCATTACTGCCCCCTATATTTCACTCACATTATTACACTTGCACATACACTATTCATTTATTATTTCTTACTACACATCCCATGCACCACATACCACTCCCCTCAAGACTAGTGGGAGTGGCTATTATTATTTAAAGCACCTGCTCACTTGCCTTCATCAGCGTTTCAGACCTGGCTGTGTCCATTTGTAAGTATGGCCTTTTTCGGTGTTTTTGAATAAATGTCCTTGTTTTTATCTGTTTTGTCTGTACATCAGGAGCTTTTCGCTCCAGTTAGGGACTCGCAAGTCTGGGGATCCTTGTCGTGGATTGCGAGCTTGCGTCCTTTTGGCCAAAATGATCACTAATACCCCAGGTATTTTTCATTATTACTTATATTCGCTTCTTTTGGACACAGCCAGGTCTTTGATGCTGGGAGAGCATGGTGTGTTGTTGTTTGGCCTAGCAAGCAGGGTAGCCCGCTCTATGAATTATCAAGGCGTCACAAATAGGCTTCTACCTGGCTAGTCACGTTGCGCCTCATGACTTACACACTATTCCTCCATGTTTCACACACTTGCATCCCATTATTCATTTATTTTTTAGGCACTTCACTCATTACTGCCCCCTATATTTCACTCACATTATTACACTTGCACATACACTATTCATTTATTATTTCTTACTACACATCCCATGCACCACATACCACTCCCCTCAAGACTAGTGGGAGTGGCTATTATTATTTAAAGCACCTGCTCACTTGCCTTCATCAGCGTTTCAGACCTGGCTGTGTCCATTTGTAAGTATGGCCTTTTTCGGTGTTTTTGAATAAATGTCCTTGTTTTTATCTGTTTTGTCTGTACATCAGGAGCTTTTCGCTCCAGTTAGGGACTCGCAAGTCTGGGGATCCTTGTCGTGGATTGCGAGCTTGCGTCCTTTTGGCCAAAATGATCACTAATACCCCAGGTATTTTTCATTATTACTTATATTCGCTTCTTTTGGACACAGCCAGGTCTTTGATGCTGGGAGAGCATGGTGTGTTGTTGTTTGGCCTAGCAAGCAGGGTAGCCCGCTCTATGAATTATCAAGGCGTCACAAATAGGCTTCTACCTGGCTAGTCACGTTGCGCCTCATGACTTACACACTATTCCTCCATGTTTCACACACTTGCATCCCATTATTCATTTATTTTTTAGGCACTTCACTCATTACTGCCCCCTATATTTCACTCACATTATTACACTTGCACATACACTATTCATTTATTATTTCTTACTACACATCCCATGCACCACATACCACTCCCCTCAAGACTAGTGGGAGTGGCTATTATTATTTAAAGCACCTGCTCACTTGCCTTCATCAGCGTTTCAGACCTGGCTGTGTCCATTTGTAAGTATGGCCTTTTTCGGTGTTTTTGAATAAATGTCCTTGTTTTTATCTGTTTTGTCATAGACATAATGTTTCATGGGGATAATTAGAAGAGACGTTATGGATAGTGCATATCGATCTTTTATAAGATAAAACAATCAATTTTGATAGCAAGTATAAATATTTTTACAATCAAACAGGCAATTCATATATCCACTAAGTCGTGTTGAAAGGATATATTCGGTATTTATATGGAGAAGGCAATCAGTGGTGCATCTCTACATGGTCATGACAGAAATAATAATTAAATCAGAGTCTTCCACAAGAGTATAACAACTACTTGGGTCTAATAATCAGAATTAATTTATCCATGAATATAGTCCGCTACTAATATCTGGATTCTATAGTTGGATTATTGAAAAATAAAATAAAAAATGTTTCCCCAACATAGAGTCCTTTGCTACACCGTTTACACTATTAAGCTATATCATACGCTATTTTAAATTAGCAAAATTAATTAGTACTTTGAAGCTAAATATATAATCTGTTTAATTTTATAGCTATCTATACATACATACATATGGAGTTCAAAAAATACTTCAGGGGAAGCAGGGAGAGAGGACCAAAACCTATTAAGGTATTAGGACCTGGGTCCCCACTATCCCCAAAAGAAATAAACTATCAAAATTCAATAGAATAATTTTATCACTAAGTCTCATAATCATATGTATGTATATAACTGTTGCACATAGGGGGGGCCGCCATGAAACTCCAAATGGAGGCAGGGAGAGGGATCAAATGTCCAAAAAGGGGCAATGGGTCCCTAATTTCCACCACCCACAAAGAGCTAAGGACAACTCGTACTCCTGCGAAAGAAAATTGCAAGAGATGGATAATATATTCATTTATTTTATTTATTTATCCAATTGATTCAATATTTCATGCCCGAAAGAACATTACTCATGCTCATTCTGCAAGAAGTAAATTACTGATATGTAGCAAATGGGATATCCAAATCAGAGGCATATTATTAGAGTTAATATCAAATTCCAAGGAAAGAATATATCCAATCCATACATTAGCCCTTTTTGATCCAAGGATTTATTTATCCAGTGCTGGGTAACTCAGAAAGTACAGGAAATTGAGAAGGGAATGTAACACTAGACGACAATAGGGTCTCATGTACGTTTTATCAAGGAGGAAAAGGAACAAGCAGAGACCAATACCAACGCAGAGGATGTGGTCATCCTAATGGGAGTCCATTGGCTCCCATTTGTTTAAATCTTAGAGGAACATGTTAAATTTTATTTCATTATTTAGTCCCCTAGGGTTCAAGGTTCCTAATGTGTAAATCCACATGGTTTCTTTTTGAAGGAGTGTTCGGTTAAGATCACCCCCCCTTCTATCTTGAAATAGCTGATAAATCCCCATAAATTTTAAGCCAGTTGGTGATTGGGCATGATATGTTTTAAAATGTGCAGCTAGAGGATTTGTTATTTCACCTTTGGTAATGTCCCGAATGTGTTCGCTGATGCGAATATGTAATTCTCGCTTCGTTTTGCCAATATATTGTTTCCCGCATGGGCAGACAATGGAATAAACGACCATGGTCGAACGGCAATTAATAAAGTTATAAACTTTAAATTCCCTTTTGTGTTCACTGTCAAGAAAAGTGTCAGATTTTAATACATACTTACAACATCTACAAGAGCCACACATGAACATTCCTTTTGGACGTTTCTGTAACCACTTCTCATTACCTGGGGTCCTTCTCTTAAACTCAGAGCTTACCAACATATTCCTCAGCGTGGGGGCCCTTTTGGGGACCATACTCGGTACATTCCCCACTATTGAGTTAATTCTTTTATCCAAAGTCAAATGTGGCCAGTTTTTTATCATCAAATTCCTAAGTATATCCCAATGGGACCCATATCTCGAAATGAATCTGACTCTATTGTCACTATTATCTTTTTTACCTCTCTTGAGGATTTCCTCTCTATTCTGTCTGGATGCCCTATTGTATCCTTTCTTGATCAATTTTTTGGAGTAACCCCTATTTTCAAAACGGGAAGACAGATCTTGTGCTTCACTTTTGAAGTCCCTAAAATCAGTACAGTTGCGGCGAATTCGAAGAAATTCGCTTATCGGGATCCCCTTAATTTGAGAGGGAAAGTGATGGCTACTTGCTGCCAATAGGGTATTG
This sequence comes from Rhinoderma darwinii, assembly GCF_050947455.1. Lineage (NCBI taxonomy): Eukaryota > Metazoa > Chordata > Amphibia > Anura > Rhinodermatidae > Rhinoderma > Rhinoderma darwinii. The sequence goes on along the minus strand of NC_134691.1, from coordinate 298,392,503 downwards.
CCTGATGTTGGTTTCCGATATGTAGTCGTTTTTAATCTGTTTCCCTCCCTATGAATATTAAGATCAAGAAAGCTAATATGATCTTCACTGTGAGTATAGGTCAGAAGGATATTTAAGTTGTTAACATTTAAGTCTCTAATAAAGCTATCCAACAAATCCAGTGGTCCCCTCCAAACTAGGAGAACATCATCCATGTATCTCAGCCAAGCGGAGGCGCATTTTCTGAAAAGGGGGTGTGGGTATACTATAAATTCTTCCCACCATCCCAAATGTAAACAAGCATATGATGGTGCGCAAGAGGATCCCATGGCTGTTCCACGGGTCTGCCGATAGAATTTGCCATCAAAAGAGAAACAATTATAATTCAAGACGAATTCCAACATTTCAATAATAAATTCATTTTGGTGAGCCCAGTCCCCTCCTCTCCTCTCCAGAAAATGCGCGACCGCTTTGAGGCCAATGTCATGTGGGATGGAAGTATACAATGACTCCACATCCAATCCTACCAGGATGACATCCTCCTCCAGGGTCAATTTATCAATTTTATTTAAGAGGTCCCCTGTGTCCAACACAAAGGATGGAAGTGTGTGAACAAAGGGTTTCAATTTTTCGTCTATGTATTTCCCAAGGTGATCTGTTGGGCCATCACACCCCGAAATAATTGGTCTACCCGGGGGTGTATTCCTATTTTTGTGCACCTTAGGAAGCACATATATGGTAGGCATGCGAGGTTCCCTTACCTCCAAATATTGGAACTCATTTTTATTAATTAGGCCCTCATCCAATGCGAAAGTCAGTTTTCTATTCAAGGTCCCCATTATATGATCCGATGGGTTATCTTTCAAAAGAGAATATGTATCCGTTTCCAATTGTCTTTTAATCTCACCGACATAGTCCTCCTCCCTGAGTAGGACAACATTTCCACCCTTATCACTGGGCTTGATAACAATATTCTCAATATTCTGCAATTCCTTCAGGGCTTTTCGTTCCCTTTCAGTTAAGTTGTCCTCACACAGGAAGGAGGACCAGTCGATGACACTTATGTCCTTAAGCATGGCCTCCAAAAAAGCATGTGTATATCTATTGGAGTGTATGCTTGGCATGGTACTGCTTTTTTTACGCAAACCCGTATACTCCGGGATAATATCAGAAAAATCCTCTTCAGGAATATCTGTATTTTCCAATATGTTACCTTCCCTCCATAATTCATTTAAATCTCCCAAGGTATTCAGATCAGACATTTCTAAATTAGAAATCAATCCAAATTCCATTATTTCTCTCTGCGACTGTGATAGAATATTCTCATTTTGACTATTCCCCTCATTTTTTTCTTCTTTTTTTTCCCCATGCCAAAGTCTCAAAAGGATCTTTCTGAGAAAGAGGTGAAGATCTTTACATATCTCAAACTCTTTTCCAGAGGTAACCGGTGAAAAGCCCAATCCTCGATTTAATAAGGCTATATGATGTATTGATAGGGGGAAATCAGTTACGTTTATTATGTTATTAGCATTATTTTCTATCTTCCCCTGCGTTGTCTTGTATTGGGTCCTCCTTTTTTCTCTACTATTCTTTCCTCTCCGAATTTCCCTCTGTTTCGGTCCCCTAAAAAAGATACCTTTGACTGTGGTTCCTCAGCTCTAAAAAATTTCCCCATCTCATTGTCACTAGATGGGTCACTAGTAGTTTCCCCATCTGTTGACATAAAAGTATTCCTTCTTACTCGTGGTCTACTTCTATTTTGTCTTTCTCTATTTTTTGAGAAGGAGAAAATTTGTTTCTGCTCAAAGTCAAAAGTATCCCTTTGGAATTTCCTCCTTTTTCGTATTGATATTTCTCGAAGTTCCACTTCCACCTCTTTTTTGAGACTAACATTTAATTTTTCAAATTCCGGATCCTTACAAAAGATATCCAGTTTTCTAACACTCTCCTCAATTTCCAAATCAAGCAAACTCAGCATGTTTTTCTCTTCTTCTATTAATAAATCCATCAGATTCCTTGAGTGTCTCAAGCACTCCTCATCCCATTTTTCCAAGAATGCCTCACTTTTAAAATGTGATGCAGGTGTAGTACGTCTACGTAACCCTCTTGGAATTATTTTGGACAACTTATATGCCTCTAAGCTCTGGATATCCCATTTACGTCTTAGGTGACTCAAAATTAGTCTCCGATGATTTTTAAATAAACCATATATATCTCCTCTAGTGTCTTCGGCACTTTTGTTTATTTCACAATTCAAAAGTGCAGCAATCCGAGCATCTACCTCTAAATCTAGGCAATAAGCCATAATGATGACACGCCACTGATTGCCCTCAAATTCAAAAACAGAGAATATAATAAATTAATTCTAAAGGTATGCAAACAAAACAGGAAGGAAAAAACCCTCCAAAATAAATTGTAAAGAAAAAAGATGTGGTTATAACCAAACCATACCTAACAAACCCAAAATTGCAATACAATATAGCACGGTGCCATTCCTGATAAAGATTATAGAAAAAAGAAAAAAGAAAAAATGATCCAGGAATATAAATAGGCACTCTTGGGTTAAGTAAAATTAAATATAGTATTTTATTTTAGAATCCAGATAATACCAGCAAAATAAATTTTTACAACAACAAAAGTGTATATTTTCATAAAAAGAACCTCCTGGCCAGGAAAAGAGACATACAATGGCACCCTTAATACATTGGAGATATTACCAAATGATTATACAGCGTACTATTTATATACAGAACCGTTTTGAAAAGATAGAAAATTCCAAACGAAAAACCGCTGGGTAGTGTTCACACTTGCGGTTTTCAACCATATCTGTTATTTAAATCGCAAAATAGCCAGAGTTCCTATCAGGAGTAACTGGTAATGATGTTTTTTGAAAAGAGTCTTTTTATACGCATATAACTCCAAAGATAGGAAGGTTGCCCCTTGTATTAAGGGGATGTGGTTTACAGCGTGCTTTTTCCTCTCTTAAGTGGATCCTTAATTCTAAGGAAGTCTTTTCACAGACCCTTCGGGTCAAATGTGTAACCCTCGTGATCTTGAGCTTTAATGCAAGGCACTCTTATAATTTGTATAGGGTTTTTACCTTAAAAATCCAGCGAGTGCCGAGAAGCCGGTTGTAGGGGTAGTCAGCCCAAAGATGGAAAATAGTAGATCTCCACAGAAGCAAGGTTCGTCTGTATGGCCACACATTCAATTCAAAGCCTCCAAATCTCTACCATCACATCAAATGACGATCTCCTCCCTTGATCCATGCGGGTATTTCGCCACTGCACTCAGAGAGACACGGACCTGAGAGGACAGGATCACATGCCGGCATCAAGGTGGATTAGGTACACTTCGAGAGACACAGACCCGACAGGGCAGGATCGCACGCTAGCAACCAGGTGAGTTAAAATTCCAGAGTAGGTTTCCTTCCACGTGGTATCTCCAACATTGGACAGGGATTCTCAGGGCAAGGCTTGGACGTCACTACCGGCCCTGTTAATTGGAACAGCTGACGCGTTTCATCCCTGAACGGGATTTCTTCAGAGCAGTTTGACAGGTGCTGCCAAACACAGTGTATTTATAGTGTCCCAAATTCATTCATTGGTTCTGTGGTCATAGACATAATGTTTCATGGGGATAATTAGAAGAGACGTTATGGATAGTGCATATCGATCTTTTATAAGATAAAACAATCAATTTTGATAGCAAGTATAAATATTTTTACAATCAAACAGGCAATTCATATATCCACTAAGTCGTGTTGAAAGGATATATTCGGTATTTATATGGAGAAGGCAATCAGTGGTGCATCTCTACATGGTCATGACAGAAATAATAATTAAATCAGAGTCTTCCACAAGAGTATAACAACTACTTGGGTCTAATAATCAGAATTAATTTATCCATGAATATAGTCCGCTACTAATATCTGGATTCTATAGTTGGATTATTGAAAAATAAAATAAAAAATGTTTCCCCAACATAGAGTCCTTTGCTACACCGTTTACACTATTAAGCTATATCATACGCTATTTTAAATTAGCAAAATTAATTAGTACTTTGAAGCTAAATATATAATCTGTTTAATTTTATAGCTATCTATACATACATACATATGGAGTTCAAAAAATACTTCAGGGGAAGCAGGGAGAGAGGACCAAAACCTATTAAGGTATTAGGACCTGGGTCCCCACTATCCCCAAAAGAAATAAACTATCAAAATTCAATAGAATAATTTTATCACTAAGTCTCATAATCATATGTATGTATATAACTGTTGCACATAGGGGGGGCCGCCATGAAACTCCAAATGGAGGCAGGGAGAGGGATCAAATGTCCAAAAAGGGGCAATGGGTCCCTAATTTCCACCACCCACAAAGAGCTAAGGACAACTCGTACTCCTGCGAAAGAAAATTGCAAGAGATGGATAATATATTCATTTATGTCAATGGGAGGTCAGAGGCGTAATCGCGCGAAGATAGGGCATGTCCCTTAAAACCGGCTCGCGGGAGGCATTTTCGGCCATTTTTTGGGGAGTTTTGCAGAGCGGTTTCTGCGCCAAAAAACTCGTCAAAAATCTCCGTGTGAACCCAGCCTAAAGGCTATCTTCAGTCCTGAGCTACTTTTGACAAGATATGAACAACTGCATAACAATAATTCCCCATTAGGTATGGGACAATGTACCCTCTATATAGAATGAGGGAAGGGGCTCCAACACAGTAAAGAGGGCCATATGTCCCTAGCAACGGGATAATTGGATAAGTTAGGGGATCACAGCACCAGGTTAGGGCACCAAGTTATTTTGGCACCATTTCCTGGGCAGTTCAGGGAGATGGAGCAGTATAGCGGCATCAAGCAGTACCAGGGAGGTAGAAACCAGGCAGCAGGTTATTTGGGGCCCCATTCAGCCCATTTTTTTTTTTTATCAGGGGTCTATTCCAGAGGGAAGGGTAAGGGCTTTGTTATGCAGCCTGACAAAGTTATGGGGGTAACATGTCGCAAAGTGTGATCTTTCAGAGGGATGTTCTGGTTGTACCTGGAGCTTTTTTGCCAGAAGAATGTATACTTGTACAGTGTTTGCATTGGTAGGAAACATGAATTTAACATGGCAGTGGCAAGTGGACAGCTGCAGCAAGATGAACAGGAGAACTCTGATTCCGATTCTTTGGAAGGATGAGGAAGTTGGTCGGTGTGGGTGATAGCAAAGTGTTTAGAATGTGAAAAAATGTCTTAGACAAGAAGGAAAATAGTAAGGTAAGAGTGGTGGCAATGGGTACAGGGAGCAGGCTCAGAGAAGTCAACAAGTGAAGAAGGTGCTTGGATCTGGAGGGCAGGATACTTATACTTGCTCACTGTCACCCACATATGCACATTTACCTCAGAAATAGCTAAAGATGAAAAGACAATGTAAATGTGGATGTATTTGAGCTATCAAGAGATATGAGGGGAGTTGAGGGACCAGGGCTGGCCTTAGGATAGATAGCGCCCCGTCTGAAATTATCTTTCGGCACCCCACCCAATCATAAAAAAAGCCCCATAAAAAAGTATAATGCTCCCCACAGCATAATGCCCTATATAGTGCCACCACACAGTATAATGCCCCTTTAGTGCTGCCATACAGTATAATAATAATATAATATATTATAACCCCTTCAAAGACACAGTGTTTTGTCCTCTAATTGTGCCCACACAGTATTATTCCCCCTAAGTGCCACACACAGTATAATGCCCCCTGTAGTGCCCCTACACAGTATAATGTCCACTTAGTGGCCTCCACACAGTATAATGCCCCCCTCCCCTGGCTACCACACACAGCCCACCCCTTGTAAATAGTCCCCCCTGTAGATTGTGCCATACAGCCACCCTGTAGACAGTGCCATAATCCCCCACCTCCTCCTTGTAGACAGTGCCATAATCCCCCATCTCCTCCCTATAGACAGTGCCATTCATACCCCCACCCCCCTTTTAGATCGTGTCATACAGTCCTCCACTTCCCCTATGTAGACAGTGCCATACAGCCCCCCACCTCCGCCTTGTAGAAAGTGACCCCAAACAAAAAAAATTGTACTCACCAAGGCCCGGTTCCCACGACGAACTGAGATGCTCCACGACGGAATCCTTGAGCAGGCCAGCGTGATCCTGTAGCCTAGTACAGAGTTCCCGAACCTTTTCAGACTCGAGGCACCCCAGGAAAAAAAAATCCTAAGGGCAACCCTACCAAAAATTGTTAGAGAAAGACAGAAAACAGCTTAAAAACAAGCACTACACTCTTAGGGTATGTTCACACAGCGTTTTTTCTAAGGCAGAAAAATCTGCCTCAAAATTCCTTCAGGAACTTTGAGATAGATTTTGAATTGACTGCATTATTTGATGTTTTTTTTTGCGTTTTTTCTAAGTCGTTGAAGCTAATGCAAAAGACGCAGGCAAAAAAATCACCAAACGAGCGCCGCAGGTATTTTCTGCCTCCTATTAATTTCAATTAACCCCTTCCCTCTTTAGCCACTTTTGACCTTCCTGACAGAGCCTCATTTTTCAAATCTGACATGTTTCACTTTATGTGGTAATAACGTTGAAATGCTTTCACCTATCCGGGCGATTCTGAGATTGTTTTCTCGTGACACATTGCACTTTAAGATAGTGGTAAAATTTGGTCGATACATTCAGTATTTAATTGTGAAAAACACGAAAATATAGTGAAAAATTGCAAAAATTAGCATTTTTCTCAATTTAAATGTATCTGCTTGTAAGACAGGCAGTTATACCACACAAAATTGTTGCTAACTAACATCCCCCATATGTCTACATTAGATTGGCATCGTTTTTTGAACATCCTTTTATTTTTCTATGACATCACAAGGCTTAGAACTTTAGCAGCAATTTCTCACATTTTCAAGAAAATTTCAAAAGGCTATTTTTACAGGGGCCAGTTCAGTTGTGAAGTGGTTTTGAGGGCCTTATATATTAGAAACCCCCAAAAAGTCACCCCATTTTAAAAACTTCACCCCTCAAAGTATTCAAAACAGCATTTAGAAAATGTCTTAACCCTTTACACATTTCACAGGAATTAAAGCAAAGTAGAGGTGAAATTTACAAATTTCATATTTTTTTGCAGAAATAAATTTTTAATACAATTTTTTTTATAACACAGAAGGTTTTACCAGAGAAATGCAACTCAATATTTGTTGCCCAGTTTCTGCAGTTTTAGGAAATATCCCACATGTGGCCGTAGCGTGCTACTGGACTGAAGCACCGGCCTCAGAAGCAAAGGAGCACCTAGTGGATTTTGGGGCCTTATTTTTGTTAGAATATATTTCAGGCACCATGTCAGGTTTGAAGGGCTCTTGCGGTGCCAAAACAGTGAAAATCCCCCAAAAGTGACCCCATCTGGGAAACTAGACACCTCAAGGAAATTATCTAGGGGTGTAGTGAGCATTTTGACCGCACAGGTTTTTTACAGAAATTATTGGAAGTAGGCCGTGAAAATTAAAATCAACATTTCTTCAAAGAAAATGTAGGTTTAGCGATTTTTTTTCTCATTTCCACAAGGACTAAAGGAGAAAAAGCATCGCAAAATTTGTAAAGCAATTTCTCCCGAGTAAAACACTACCCCACATGTGGTAATAAATGGATATTTGGACACACGGCAGGGCTTAGAAGGGAAAGAGCGCCGTTTGGCTTTTGGAGCTCAAATTTAGCAGGAATGGTTTGAGAGGCGATGTCACATTTACAAAGCCCCTGAGGGGACAAAACAGTGGAAACCCCCCACAAGTGACCCCATTTCGGAAACTACACCCATTGAGGAAATTATCTAGGGGTATAGTGAGCGTTTTGACCCCACAGGTTTTTTGCATAAATTATTGGAAGTAGGCTGTGAAAATGATAATCTAAATTTTTTCAAAGAAAATGTAGGTTTAGCTAATTTGTTCTCATTTCCACAAGGACTGAAGGAGAAAAAGCACCGTAAAATTTGTAAAGCAATTTCTCCCGAGTAAAACAATACCCCACATGTGGTAATAAACAGTTGTTTGGACACACGGTAGGGCTTAGAAGGGAAAGAGCGCCATTTGGCTTTTGGAGTCCACATTTAGCAGGAATGGTTTGCGGAGGCAATGTCACATTTACGAAGCCCCTGAGGGGACAAAACAGTGGAAACCCCCCACAAGTGACCCCATTTTGGAGACTACACCCATTGAGGAAATTATCTAGGGGTATAGTGAGCGATTTGACCCCACAGTTTTTTTGCAGAAAATATTGGAAGTAGGCCCTGAAAATAATAATCTACATTTTTTCAAAAAAAATCTAGGTTTAGCTAATTTTTTCTCATTTCCAGAAGGACTGAAGGAGAAAAAGCACCACAAAATTTGTAAAGCAATTTCTCCCGAGTAAAACAATACCCCACATGTGGTAATAAACGGCTGTTTGGACACACGGCAGGGCTTAGAAGGGAAACAGCACTATTTGGCTTTTTGAGATCACATTTAGCAGGAATGATTTGCGGAGGCCAGGTCACATTTGCAAAGCCCCTGAGGGGACAAAACAATGAAAACGCCCAAAAAAGGACTCCATTTAGGAAACTACACCTCTTGAGGAATTCATCTAGGGGTGTAGTAAGCATTTTGACCCCACAGACGTTTCATAGAATTTATTAGAATTAGGCAGTGAAAATAAAAACAGTCCTTTTTCTTCAATAAGACGTAGCTTTAGCGCAAATTTTTTCATTTTCTCAACAAATAAAGGAAAAAAAGAACCCAAAATTTGTAAAGCAATTTCTCCCGAGTACGGCAATACCCCATATGTGGTCATAAACTGCTGTTTGGGCAAACGGCAGGGCTCAGAAGGAAAGGACCGCCATTTGGAGTGCAGATGTTGCTGGATTGGTTTCTGGGCGCCTGTGGGCCCAAAACAGTGGAAACCCCCCAGAAGTGACCCCATTTTGGAAACGACACCCCTCAATGCATTTACCAAGGGGTGTAGTAAGCATTTTAACCCTGCAGGTGTTTTGTAGAAATTAGTGTTCACTCGATGTTGCAGAGTGAAAATGGGATTTTCTTCCATAGATATGCCAATATGTGGTGCCCGGCTTGTGCCACCATAACAAGACAGCCCTCTAATTATTATGCAGTGTATCCCGGTTTTAGAAACACCCTACATGTGGCCCTAATCTTTTGCCTGGACATATGACAGGGCAGTGGCGGACACAGACTGCAAAAGGCCCCTGTGCAGATAATGTGCCAGGGCCCCCCCGCCCCCCCCCCCCAATACCGACAAAGTTACCTAAACATATATATGCATATAAAAATAAACCTTACTAATAAAAATTATGAAGGAAGATTTATATTGTACATTTTATTACCAGTTTAGAACACAAGTAACATATTTTTTTCCGGGTTAAATTCTTATCTAAACTAAGTCCCTAAATGTGGGCAAAGAAAATGAAAAACCTATACTCACCTCCTCCGGCGCCTCCGTTCCCCCTCCGCAGCCCCTATCCCTTTCTGTGTTTACAAAGCTGCTGTGGTGACGCGCGGTCGATGGCACATGACCGCTGCAGCCAATCAATGCCCTCAACAGCGATTTGCTGTGGAACTACTGTCCTCAGCAGCACACCAATGAGGAGTTATTGGCAGCAGCGGTCACGTGCCATCGGCAGCGCGTCACCAGTGCAGCCTTGTACACTTGTAACACAGACCGAGACAGGAGGATGGGGGCTGCGGCGGGTGAACGGAGGCGAGGGAGGAGGTGAGTATAGTTTTTTTATTTTCTTTGCCCACATTTAGAGACTTAGGTTAAATTGAATCATTGAATATAACACAAAGCACTCATGCAACTGAGATGCAATAATTTAGATGATCTTATCATGCTTAGCTTACTGCACTGTTACCTATCAAGCAGGACTGAATCTCAAGATATCTACAGAGGGGGCTGTATGGCGTTATCTACAGGGGGGACTGTATGGCGCTATCAACAGAGGGGGCTGTATGGCGTTATCTACAGGGGGGACTGTATGGCGCTATCTACAGAGGGGTCTGTATGGCGCTATCTACAGGGGGGTCTGTATGGCGCTATCTACAGGGGGGACTGTATGGCGCTATCTACAGGGGGGACTGTATGGCGCTATCTACAGGGGGGACTGTATGGCGCTATCTACAGGGGGGACTGTATGGCGCTATCTACAGGGGGGACTGTATGGCGCTATCTACAGGGGGGACTGTATGGCGCTATCTACAGAGGGGGCTGTATGGCGTTATCTACAGGGGGGCTGTATGGCGTTATCTACAGGGGGCTGTATGGTGTTATCTACAGGGGGGACTTTATGGCGTTATCTACAGTGGGGTCTGTATGGCGTTATCTACAGGGGTTCTGTATGGCGTTCCCTACAGGGGGGGTCTGTAGGGAAAGTCATACAGCCCCCCCCTGTAGGGAACGCCATACAGACCCCCCTTTAGGGAACGCCATACAGACCCCCCTGTAGGGAACGCTATACAGCCCCCCCTGTAGGGAACGCTATACAGCCCCCCCTGTAGGGAACGCCTTACAGCCCCCCCCTGTAGGGAACGCTATACAGCCCCCCCCCTGTAGGGAACGCCATACACCCCCAATCACTCAAAAAAATGCGACCTACAGTGTGAAAAGACAAAAGACATGTATCCCCTATCCACAGGATAGGGGATACATGTGTGATCGCTGGCATTGATAGGGAGAGCGGGGGACCGAAAGTCCCCCGAAGTTCTCCATCACTCACCTCTGACTTCCGGTGTCTGCGCAGCTCAAGTGTGACCGGCGCTCCATTCATTTCTACGGAGCTGCCGACACAGACCCCGGAAGTCCGAGGTTTGTGATGGAGAACTTCAGGGGACTTTCGGTCCCCCGTTCTCCCTATCAATGCCAGCGATCACACACGTATCCCCTATCCTGTGGATAGGGGATACATGTCTTATGTTTAATGGCAGAGCGGGGAGATACTCCCTGCTCTGCCATAGTGTTCCGTGGCATCGCGCTGTAGCAGCCATAGCGGCAGCTAGCGGAGATTCCGGCCAAGGTGGGGGCCCGTGCCGGCAGGTGACGCGGGCCCCCTCATGCCGCGGCCCCGTAGCAGCCGCTACGGCTGCTATAGCAGTAGTTACGCCCCTGTGTTAGGGGGAGTTCACACTGAGGTTTTTTTCGCGAAAAACGTCAGAAAGTGCCTCCCATTGAAATCCATGAAATTTTTCCTGCGAGCAGTAAAAACCGCATGCGGGAAAAAGAAGCGCAATGCCCTTTCTTCGGGCGTTTCTGTCTCTGACTTCCCATTGACAACAATGGCAGGCAGAAAATGCGTTTTTTGCTGCGTTTCCCTGCCCACGGCCCGATGGCCGAAAAACGCCACAAAAAAACGCAATGAAAAACGCGGGAAGTGTTCTACCGGCAGGTCAAAATATGCCTCAAAATTCCGGAAGGAATTATGAGGCAGATTTTTCTACATAAAAACTTCTCCCTTCTGACATGAACTTTTTAACTTCATCTACCTGTCCTCTGCAGTCTGCACGTCCTCCACTCGTCCTGTGTCTGTCCTCCGCTCATCCTATGAGTTCTCCGGCAGTCCTGACTGTACTGTCCAGCCGCCCGAAGTCTTACGTCGCACCGCCCCCTGTCCTCTCCCCTGCCTGAGCGCTCCTCCTACCACCAGCATCGCCGTCCTGTCCTATTCATCTGTGCCAGATTGGCAGTGCAGTGTAGCGGCTATCACCGGGCCCGGGCACCCGCCCCCTCCCTCCCGATTGGTAGTGCAGTGTGGCGGCTATCACCGGGCCCCCGCCCCCTCCCTCCCCTCATGCCTAGTGTTGTGATGCTACTAGGCATGAGGGGGCCCATGCCGCCAGGCCTGGTACATAAAATGTAATGTGCCTGTCAGGGCGACACGGGCCCCCCCATGCCGCGGGCCCCGTAGCAGCTGCTACGGCTGCTACTGTGGTAGTTACGCCACTGAACGGGCCCCCTTCCCACGTGGGGCCCTTGTGCAGCTGCACCGGCTGCACATGCGGTATGTCCGCCCCTGTGACAGGGCTCAGGAGTGAAGAGTACCATGCGGAGTGGAGGCCTAATTTGGCGATTTACAAAGTATTGGTTCACAACTGCAGAGGCTCAGATGTGAAATAATAAAAAGAAACCCCTGAGAAGTGACCCCATTATGGAAACTGCACCCCTCAAGGCATTTATTAAGAGGTGTAGTGAGGATTTTCACCCAACAGGTCTTTTCCATAAATGAATGCACTGCGGATGGTGCAAATTAAAAATTTATATTTTTCCCTAGATATGCCATTCAGTGGCAAATATGTCATGCCAAGCTTATGACACTGGAGACACACACCCCAAAAATTGTTAAAAGGGTTCTCCCGGGTATGACGATGCCATATATGTTGAAGGAAACTGCTGTTTGGGCACGCTGTAGGGTTCAGAGCCGAGGGAGCACCATTTGGCTTTTGGAGAGCGGATTTTGCTTGGTACTAAATTTGTTTGAGTATTGCTGGTGTTTTATAATGTGGGGGTACATGTAAGCGGGGCGGAGTATATAAGGGGCATAGTCAGGTGGTATGAAAAAAAATTAATAATCCATAGATGTGTGTTACGCTGTGAAGCAATCCTTTCCGCACAGGCCAGTGTCGCACTGATAAATGGTGTAATTTCTTATCCCCCTTTTGGTCCACACTCTGCACCTTTGTAGTTTGAGGAATTTTGCTGTGAAGTGTTGTCCTGGTATAATACGGGCACCGTCGCTTCCAGCGGATATGTTTGGGCCCTCCCCTTCCTGGTTCCCTAATTTTAGGTCCTTGATAAATCGCCTCTTCAAACAGAAGAAATGTTCCCCTCGGGCACAACTGCATATTTTTTTATTTCCTGACTTATTGGAGCCATAACTAATTTTATTTTTCATAGACGTAGCGGTATGAGGGCTGGTTTGTTGCGGGATGAGCTGTAGTTATTATTGGTACCATTTTGGGGTACATGTGACTTTTTGATCACCTTTTATCCTATTTTTTGGGATGCCAGGTAAACAAAAAAATGCAATTCTGGCACAGCTTTTTTCGGTTTTTTTATACAGCGTTAACCATGCGTTATAAATTACATGTTAACTTTATTCTGTGGGTCAGTACGATTCCGGCGATACCTAATTTATAGCATTTTTTTATGTTTTACAACTTTTTTCACAATAAAATTACTTTTGTAAAAAGAATGTATTTTTTTTCTGTCGCAAAGTTGTGAGAACCATAACGTTTTAATTTTTTTGTCGACGGAGGTGTATGAGGGCTTGTTTTTTGCGGGACGAGCTATAGTTTTTATAGGTACCATTTTTGGATACGTGTGACTTTTTGATCACTTTTTATTCTAATATTTGTAGGGCAAAGTGACTAAAAAACAGAAACTCTGGTAACGTTTTTTACGTTTTTTTTTACGCTGTTCACCGCGTGCAATAAATAATACAATATTTTGATACCTCAGGTCGTTACGGTCGTGGCGATACCAAATACATATGGTTTATTATTATTTTTCAATAATAAAGGACTTGATAAGAGTAAAAGGGGGATTGTGTTTTATTTGATTAGTTGAAACTTTTATTGTTTTCAAACTTTTATTTTTTGCACTTTTTTTTACACTTTTTGATACTTTTTTTACACTTTTCTTCAAGTCCCACTAGGGGACTTGAAGGTCCAACGGTGAGATTTTTTTTTTTCTAATACATTGCACTACCTATGTAGTGCAATGTATTAGATCTGTCAGTCATTCACTGACAGCAAGCCGATTAGGCTTCGCCTCCCGGCGGGGCCTAAATCGGCTTCCGTAATGGCAGAGCAGGAGACCATTGTGTCTCCTGTTGCCATAACAGCAGTCGCCAGTCCTGATTGCCTGTCAGGGCTGGCGATCTGCTAGTAACCGCTACGATGCAGCAATCGCTTTCGATTGCTGCATCGAAGGGGTTAATGGCAGGGATCGGAGCTAGCTCCGGTTCCTGCCGTTACAGGTGGATGTCAGCTGTACAGTACAGCTGACATCCACCGCTGATGACGCCGGATCAGCTCCTGACCCGGCGCCATCTTGCCGGCAGCTACGGAAGCCGATCAGGCTCCGCCGCCGGGCGGATCTTGACCGGCTTCGGTGCTAGGCAGACCGGGAGGCCAGTATTAGGCCTCCGGTTTCCATTGCAGCCACCGGAACCCCGGCAATTTCATTGCTGGGGCTCCGATGAGCTGCAAACACCTTAAGTGCAGCGATCGCGTTTGAGCGCTGCACTTAAGGGGTTAATGGCGGGGATCGAAGCTAATTTCGGTCCCCGCCGTTACAGTCGGATGTCAGCTGTAAGATACAGCTGAGATCCGGTGATGATGGCACCGACTCAGTTTCTGAGCCGGTGCCAAACATTTGACGTACATGTACGGCATTTTGCGGGAAGTCAATGCTTTCCATGACGTACATGTACGTCAAATGTCGGGAAGGGGTTAAAGGTCAGAGGGGGAAACCACTTGAAGACCATCAGCCCCTACTCACAGTAAAATGATCATCAGCCCGCCACTCTCACTAAAATGATCGTCAGCCCACCACTCACAGATTTCCCCTGTAGAAAGTGCCACTCAGCCCCTTGTAGGTAATGCCATACAGCCCCTTGTAGGTAGTGCCACACAGCCCCCTTGTAGGTAGTGCCACACACCCCCCTGTAGGTAGTGCCACACAGCCCCCTTGTAGGTAGTGCCACACAGCCCCCTTGTAGGTAGTGCCAGACACCCCCTTGTTGGTAGTGCCACACATCCCCCTTGTAGATAGCATCCCCCCCTTCCTGTAGATAGCGCCACTGTAGCTCTCTGAAGGAGCGGAATCCCCCTGTGGACGGAGCGCTTGATGTCTCTGTCCATATATGAACAGCGACATCAGGGGCAATTCCTGAAGCAGAATCCCCATCCACAGCGTTGCCGACGCTGTGACCAGGGATTCCACTCCAGGAGAAGCCCCTGACGTCTCTGTCCATTTATGGACAGTGACGTCAAGGGCCACTGGCGTAGCTATAGGGGTCGCAGCGGTCGCAATTGCGACCGGGCCCAGAAGCCAGGGGGGCCCACGGCCCCCCGCACCACATCAATAAAAAGTTACTATAGTAACTCGGGCCGTGGGCCCCTGTTACTATAGTAACATACTTTACTTACCTTCCTGGTTCCGGATCGCAGCGGAGGTCCTGACGTCAAGCGCTGTGCGCAGCGCATGACGTCACATCGCTATGCGCCGCGCACAGCATCGAGACGACAGAACTACCGCCGCGGCTGAAGAGGAAGGTAAGGTTAGCCCTGACTGGCGGCGTCTGACTCCCGGGACCCGCCAATCAGCTGTTTTGAAGGGGCCGCAGCACTCGTACGAGAGCTGCTCCCCTTCATTCCTGTCACTTCATTCCGGTCACACTGTGAATCTGTGTCGGCGATTCACAGTGTGAGCGAGTAGTGAAATGAAGGGGAAGCAGCTCTCGTACGAGTGCTGCGGCCCCTTCAAAACAGCTGATTTGCGGGTCCCGGGCGACACATCAGCTATTGATGGCCTATCCTGTGGATAGGCCATCAATGTTTAGGGACTGCACAACCCCTAAGCCTACGATGTATCAGGCTTAGGGGGCCCATGAGACAGGATCACAGATTGTGTGATCCTGTCTGCTGGGCCCTGTATCTAAGCCAATCACATGGTAGGCTTAGATACATGGCCCATGCGTGATCCTGTCTGCTGGGCCCTGTATCTAAGCCTACCACACTGTAGGTTTAGATACAGGGCCCCAGCACACAGTAATCTTATACTGTATAAGATTACTGCCTGCTGGACCCTGTATCTAAGCCTACCTTGTGGTAGGCTTAGATACAGGGTCCCACAGACAGTATCACACATGGGCCCTGTATCTAAGCCTTAGGGTATGTGCACAGACACTAATTACGTCCGTAATTGACGGACGTATTTCGGCCGCAAGTAAAGGACCGAACACAGTGCAGGGAGCCGGGCTCCTAGCATTATAGTTATGTACGGTGCTAGGAGTCCCTGGCTCGCTGCAGGACAACTGTCCCATACTGTAAACATGTTTTCAGTACGGGACAGTTGTCCGGCAGCAAGGCAGGGACTCCTAGCGTCGTACATAAGTACGACGCTAGGAGCCCGGCTCCCTGCACTGTGTTCGGTCCAGTACTTGCGGCCGAAATACGTCCGTCAATTACGGACGTAATTAATGTGTGTGCACATACCCTAACACATGTGTTACTAATCATATTTTGTGTGTTTTCTTACAGGTTCGGTCGTTGGACTACGGCGGATTCCAGGACTACTTCGATGACAGCTTTTTTTTTATTAATAAAATGGTTAATGAGGGCTGTGTGTTTTTTTTTTTTATTTCAATAAAATATTTTTTCTATGTCTTTGTGTTTTTTTTTAAACTATATTAGTACCGCCTTAGTAATGGCCGCCGGCTGATTGACAGCATCCATTGCTAAGGCGGGGCTTAGTGTTAGCGGATGCAGAGGCTAACACTAACCCCCTTTATTACCCCGGCACCCACCGCCACCAGGGGTGCTGGGAAGAGCCGGGTACGATCCAGTACCTGACCATCTGTAGTGATGGTCGGCCATTGGGGTGGCCGCAGGCTGGTATTATCAGGAGGGGAAAGGCCAAAAACAGTGGCCCTTCCCATCCTGGTAATGCTGCCTGCTGCTGCTGCTTTATTGTATCTGGCTGGTTATGAAAATGGGGGGGACCCCACGTCATTTAAAAAAAAAAAAAATAAATAAATAATTGGAAAGAACTATTTCGGGTCCCCCCCAATTTTCATAACCAGCCAGATACAACACAGCAGCAGCAGGCAGCATTACAAGGGTGGGAAGGGCCACTGTTTTTGGCCTTCCCCAGCCTAATACTACCAGCCTGCGGCCACCCCGGTGCCTGCCCGTCACTACAGATGGTCGGGTACTGGTTTGTACCCAGCTCTTCCCAGTACCCCTGGTGGCGGTGGGTACCGGGGTAATAATGGGGGTTAGTGTAGCCTCTGCACCGGCTAACATTAAGCCTCGCCTTAGTAATGGAGGTTGTCAATCAGCCAGCGGCCATTACTAAGGCGGTGATAATAAAGTTTAAAAAGATACAAGCACATAGAAAAAATATTTTATTGAAATAAAAAAACAACCCTCATTAACCATTTTATTGAGAATAAAAAAAACGCCGTCATTGAAGTCCTCGTATCCGAAGTCCAACAACCGAACCTGTAAAAAAAACACAAACACAAAAATAATCAGTAACACATAAAGAAGCAAAATTATTATTCTTACCTATCCTGGGTCCAGCGCTGGAGCCGCAATGTCAGCGAGCTGGGCCCTGTATCTAATCCTATCATGTGTGATACAGTCTGCTGAGCTGTGTATCTAATCCAATCATGTATGATACTGTCTGCTGGGCCCTATATCTAATCCGATCATGTGTGATACTGTCTGCTGAGCCACTGTATCTAATCCTATCATGTGTGATACTGTCTGCTGAGCCACTGTATCTAATCCTATCATGTGTGGTACTGTCTACTGAGCCACTGTATCTAATCCTATCATGTGTGATACTGTCTGCTGAGCCACTGTATCTAATCCTATCATGTGTGGTACTGTCTGCTGAGCCACTGTATCTAATCCTATCATGTGTGGTACTGTCTGCTGAGCCACTGTATCTAATCCTATCATGTGTGATACTGTCTGCTGGGCCACTGTATCTAATCCTATCATGTGTGATACTGTCTGCTGAGCTGTGTATCTAATCCTATCATGTGTGATACTGCCTTCTGAGCCACTGTATCTAATCCTATCATGTGTGATACTGTCTGCTCAGCCACTGTATCTAATCCTATCCATAGTTTATAGGGTCGTAGTGCTATAGATATGCTATGCTGTCTCATATACACACTTTTTTTTGGGACGGACACATATGTATTGGGGCTATTTCCCGGACATTTTAAGCCCTGAGGGTATGTTCACACGGCAGCGTCCGTTACGGCTGAAATTACTGTGCTGTTTTCAGGAGAAAACAGCACCGTAATTTCAGCCGTAATGGCATGTGCAGGCGTCTTTTGCTGCATCCATTACGGAAGTAATTACATAGTTACATAGTTAGTACGGCTGAAAAAAGACACATGTCCATCAAGTTCAACCAAGGGAAGGGAAAAGGGAAGGAAAAATTTCTACACATAGGAGCGAATATTTTTTTGTTCTAGGAAATTATCTAACCCTTTTTTAAAGCCATCTACTGTCCCTGCTGTGACCAGCTCCTGCGGTAGGCTATTCCATAGATTCACAGTTCTCACTGTAAAGAAGCCTTGTCGCCTCTGCAGCTTGAACCTTTTTTTCTCCAGACGGAGGGAGTGCCCCCTTGTTTTTTGAGGGGGTTTTACAAGGAACAGGATTTCACCATATTTTTTGTATGTGCCATTAATATATTTATATAAGTTAATCATGTCCCCCTTTAGTCGTCTTTTTTCAAGGCTAAATAGGTTTAATTCTTTCAATCTTTCCTCATAACTTAGATTCTCCATGCCCCTAATTAGCTTCGTTGCTCTTCTTTGTATTTTTTCCAACTCCAGGGCATCCTTTCTATGAACTGGAGCCCAGAACTGAACTGCATATTCTAGATGAGGCCTCACTAATGCTTTGTAAAGTGGTAATATTACATCCCTGTCCCGCGAGTCCATGCCTCTTTTAATACACGACAATATCCTGCTGGCCTTTGAAGCAGCTGATTGACACTGCATGCTGAAATTTAGTTTATGATTTACAAGTACACCCAGATCCTTCTCAACAAGTGAATCCGCCAGTATAGCTCCCCCTAGGACATATGATGCATGCAGGTTGTTGGTACCCAGATGCATAACTTTACATTTATCTACATTAAACTTCATCTGCCAAGTGGACGTCCATGGAAAACGGCTCCATTTACGTCTGAAGAAGTGACAGGCACGCGTCGCGTAAAAAAAATGACCGTCGGCACAGAACATCATAAGACCCATTCAAATGAATGGGCAGATGTTTGCCAACGCTTTTGAGCCGCATTTTCGGACGTAATTCAATGCTAAAACGCCCGAATTACGTCCGTAAATAGTGTGTGTGAACCCAGCCTTAGTGACGCCCCTGGCTGCTAGTGCTGCATTGTTGGGTCACTTAGGAGACCCAGTGATGCAGCTGAAAGCGGACCGTCGGCCATGAGAAGTTTGCGGGGGGGGCCCAGTAAGAATTTTTGCATCGGGGCCCATGAGCCTCTAGCTACGCCCCTGTCAAGGGCTTCTCCTGGAGTGGAATCCCCAGTCACAGCGTCGGACAGAGAAATCAAGCTCTGTCCAGGAGAAGAATCCCCGGCCACACAGGGATTCCGCTCCTTCAGGGAGCTACAGTAGTGCTAGTAGATAGCAGAGCAGGGAGATACCTTCCTGCTCTGCTATAGTATTCAATAGTATCTGCGTCCGGAATGTGGTGTCACTACCGCTGTAGCAGCCACAGCTGCAAGCGGCGCGGCCAGCCATGTGGGGGCCGTCCCGATGGACAGTACGGGCTTCATTCCTGGTGTCGCCGCTTGCAGCCGTTATGGCTGCTACAGTGGTAACGACGCCACTGAGAGAAGAAGCGCCCAGGCGGAAAGGCAGCTGCTGAGTCACCGGGCCCGTGCACTTCTGAAACAAGCCGGGGAAGGGAGCGAGCGCAGCGCCCCCTTTCACCTGCTGGAGTGATGCGCCCGGTGCAATGGCACAGGTCGCACACCCCTAAGGCTGGCCCTGTGAGGGACTATATGAAAGTGATACATGGCGTCTTTGCGAACCCCACAGAAATTGAATTGAGCTACAAAGGACTGTACAGACTAGATGTACAGTAGTACACCTTTCAGATATAGGACATGACAAGTTGTGTAGCTGACCTGCAGTGGGGTTTTTGGCTCGGGTAGCCACGATGGTGGGTCAGAAGACCGGGCAGGGTGTAGTGCCACAATGAGATTGGCCTCCCCTTGCTGTGTATTTAATTTTGGTTGTTGAATTAAGGTGGCGTAATATCAGCCATGAAATTGTGTAAATGCTTTTTACTCTGTAGTTTAGCATTTGGGGTGTCCCTAGGGTTTAGCAGGTGCACTCCTTATGTAAATTATAAAAATATAAGAAGTCACATCAGAGTTTGTGCATTTATATATGTCATGGAATTTCAAGGTGACTTCTAATATTTTTTACAAATTCTTGTAGGAAGTACATATAATACACACCTTAGATGCTGCAGAACCTGTTTTTGATGAGTAAAGGAAAGATTCTTATCCACCATTGATTGATTGATATGAATCACCTTCATCCTTTTGAAAAAGAAGATCTGCAGCATCTGGGGTATGTAATATGCTGTTTTGCAGCAGCAGGGACATAGAACTGTATAATACACATTTCAGCTGCTGTAGAACCTCTTTTCTAAAAAAGGGAGGGATTACTATCAATCAATGACTGACAAAGGAGAAGGGAAACCCTGCAAAACAGCTCTGCGACAGACTGCTTCTGCTGGAAGCGATAAGTATAATATTATAATCTCTGTATAATAGTTAAGTTCTGACATCAGAATGTGATGTTAATACAAATATTATTTACAGACGTGTCAAGGAATTTTACAAGGAAACTCATGTATTATATTGTTAGAAGTCAAACCACTCCTGCTTCCAGCTAGAGCCCACATTGAGCAAGTTGTCTTTAGATCCCATCAGTAGACTACACATTGCTGTTTTCAATTCCCTGTTGACTGCCTATGGTACATGTTGTATAACAGCCCATATAACCGATTGACAGTCTGTACTGAAGTTGCAAAACATTTGAACAAGACAAATTTACAGAGGTTGTTGTGAATTATGCCTCTAGGTGGCAGCATTAAGTGAATGGATCACATTGATTCGTTCCTGCTTAAAAACCTCATATGGGTTCATTGCAGACACATCTATTAAGCACCACTTCATGTATCTTTGTGGGATGAACAATATTCAATATCCTCTCTCAAACTTCTACATGTAGATTAGTTTTGTGCCAAATGATTAGTATTTCACAAATGTCTCCAGGTTTTGCCTGCTTGAATACGGTTCATTATTTTACAGATTTTTAAGAGCTGCAGGTGTTCTCAGGTGGGTGGATTCCCTGCCAAAAGCTTCACTTCCCTTCTCTCCCTCCGGACATGGGCTTTTTGTTTTATTTTGTTTGGGAGCCGAAAGCTATTTTCAATATCTTTTGGCAACCTTCACTGTAGCGGCAGCGGTAAGAAATATAAATCTACCTGGTCTATTATAGCTAGAATAATATTGCAGGCAGCATCTGGAGCATATCCACTAAGTGATTGATAGTTGTGTCAGCTTCACATATCTAAACTATGTCAGGTACAATTTTCTGGCGGTTCATGAGTTCACAGAACAGCCTCGGGCTTTAAGAGGTGAATACCTCAATGGACAAAGAATTGTGTTCCCAGTCAGTCCATGGAGAATAAAAATTATAAAAAAAGATTTGACTCTAAATTTAAGAAATTCAATAGCTTATCTCGTGTTGAAACATGATTTCATGAGATTTTTTTCTACAGTACCTATGTAAGGCCAACATTTGTCTGTTGTGTGTAGACAAAGGAGGCTATGTTCATGTGACATGGGACTTACAAGTTCTTCATTTATGATAGTACAGAGCTGTTTACTATTCATTGCCAATAACTTGAATTAAAGGATGTTTTATTTTCAAATACCCCCATACGGCACCACAAAGAACACCATATGGCAACATTCATAGTGCTTAAGTTTCCGTAGTACAGAGCGGCAAGGACCTCTGTGTACATGGGTCTGCTGTGTGCACAGGACCTAACATTGAGAGAGCCACAGTTTGGGATCCCTTTGCATTAGTTACAGCCAAGAGCAACATCAAGCTTAGCACTGAAGAACCACAATGAATGGCATGGACAGTCAATGCATATAAAGGGAACATCGTCATGAAATTCTAACATATTTCTAACCTGGTAAGATTTCCAAGGGCTTTTTTGGTTGAACACTGGGTTCTTATCACCTTCAAATATAAATGATTGACCATGGAATCTTGTCTAGACAAATAAATAATGAGCTTGTGGATTTAACAATGTGGATAAATAAGCAGCAAAAAAGTTATTACAGTAAAGATCATTCAAGAGAACCTTCCTGGAGATAAAGCAATCAACAAATAATATTCAACAGCTTCTCGATATCAATAAAGGCTAAAGGTCCTCTTATATCGGCTAATTTTGGCAGGTTCAATGAGTGCCGATCAACAAGGCTGCTCGGTGATCGGCGCTCGTTTGCTCCAGTCACAAGGAGCTATGTGTGGGGACGAGTGGTCATTACTACGCTCGCCCCATACATTATTAGCATTTCGGCAGGGCTTCTCGTTGTTTACACAGGGAGATGTGCTGCCGACCGTTGTGCCAGTATGTTTAAACTCATTTGTCAGGTCATGTTGAAAGTTCTACTTTCACAGAAGTTGCGTTGCTTTTTTTTAACCGTGACTTATTCTGTAAGTGTGTCCTCATCATGATTTTTACACGGATTTGGTAAATGAGGTGGCATTGAAAAATTTGCTATGGGGCCCAGCACTTTCTATGCCCCTGGAATCATGTTCACATTTTCAATAAATTCCTTCTTGGTAATATATGCTGTCTATATAGTTGTAGGACGATGATTGTAGAACGATGATTGTCTGTAGAACAATCATCTAAAATATTTGTCTTGGGCTCAGCCACAGAAATATATTAGGGTATTGATTAAAATTTCTTACTAGAATCACTCCCTGTGACAGCAGTAACACTACTATTAAACACATGCAGTATTACAGGAAACAATTAATTTTCAGCTGTTACACTCAGAATCTGTCAGCATATTACAGCAACTTGTCATAGCAGGCTATATTTTACCCATTACGTTACAGATTTTGCTTTAGGGCCCAGAAGCTTTAAAGGAGTTGTCCCAGTATTAAATATTATTTCAATATAATTTTGCATTTAAAAATTTATCAGTTTTGTAATTTACCTCATGTTACCAAAATGCTCCAGTTGCGAGATATTCCCTTTACTTCAATATAATGGCGCCCCCGGTGTTCAATCTGTATAGTAATGTGATTGTCCTACTGAGCTGAATGAGGGAGGACGTACACAGGGCCAGCCTTAGAGGTGTGCTACCTGTGCTATTGCACAGGGCGTATCACTCCAGCAGGTGGAGGGGGCGCTGCGCTGGCTTCTTTCCACTGCTTGTTTCAGAAGCGCTCAGGCCCGGCGACTCAGCAACTGACTTTCTGCCCAGGCACTTCAATTAGTGGCGTCGCTACTGCTGTAGCAGCCATAGTGGCTCTTAGTTGTGACCCCTATGGCTGGCGGCACCGCTAGCAACCGCTGCGCCTGCTACATCGGTAGTGACGCCACTATAGCAGAGCAGGGAGGTATCTTCCTGCTCTGCTATCTACTAGCGCCACTGTAGCTCCCTATGACCGGGGATTCCGCTCCCGGACGGAGTGCTTTATGTCTCTGTCCATATATGGACAGCGACATCAGGGGCAACTCCTGAGGCGGAATCCCCGTCCACTGCTTTGCTGACTCTGTGACCGGGGATTCCACTCCAGGAGAAGCCCTTGACGTCTCTGTCCATAAATGGACACAGACTACAGGGGCTTCTCCTGGAGTGGAAACCCCGGTTACAGCGTCGGCAACACTGTGGACGGGGATTCTGCTTCAAGAGTTGCCCCTGATGTCACTGTCCATATATGGACAGAGACATCAAGTGGAACACTCCAGGAGCGGAATCCCTGGCCACAGGGGGATTCCGCTCCTTCAGGGAGTTACAGTGGCGCTATCTACAGGAAGGGGGGCGTGCTATCTACAAGTGGGCTGCGTGGCACTACCTACAAGGGGGCTGTGTGGCACTATCTACAAGGAGGCTGTGTGGCACTACCTACAAGGGGACTGTGTGGCACTACCTACCAGGGGACTGTGTGGCACTACCTACAGGGGGCTGTGTGGCACTACCTACAAGGGGGCTGTGTGGCACTACCTACAGGGGGCTGTGTGGCACTACCTACATGGGGCTGTGTGGCAATATCTACAGGGGGCTGTGTGGCACTCTCTATAGGGGACTGTGTGGCACTACCTACAAGGGGCTGTGTGGCACTACCTACAAGGCGGCTGTGTGGCACTATCTACAGGGGGAATCTGTGTGTGTCGGGCTTATGGTCATTTTAGGGGGAGTGGCGGGCTGATGTTCATTTTATTGTGAGTGGGGGCTGATGGTCATTTTACTGTGAGTGTGGGCTGATGATCATTTTACTGTGAGTGGCGGGCTGATGGTCATTTTACTGTGAGTAGTCGGCTGATGTTTATTTTACTGTGAGTGGGGGGCTGATAGTCTTCAAGTGGTTTCCACCTCTGAGCTCCAATTGAAATTAATAGGAGGCAGAAATATTTGCGGAACTCGTTTGGAGTGCTTTTTTGCCTGCATCTTTTGCATTAGCTTCAACGGCCTAAAAAAAAAAGCAAAAAAAAAAAAGGTCAAATAACGCTGTCAATTCAAAATCTGCTTCGAAAATCCTGATGGAATTTTGAGGCAGATTTTTTGTAGTGCTTGTTGTTAGCCGTTTTTGGTCTTTCTCCCAAAAATTTTTCCAGTGGTGCCTTGAGTCCGAAAAGGTTGGGAAACTCTGTACTAGGCTACAGGATCACGCCGGCCTACGCAAGGATCCCGTCGTGGAGCAGCTCAGTTCGTCGTGGGATCGGGGCCTAGGTGAGTACAATTTTGTTTTTGGGGGGGGCTGTATGGCACAATCTACAAGGAGGAGGTGGAGGATTAAGGCACTGTCTACAGGAAGGCTGTATGGCACAATCTACAGGTGGGCACTATCTACAAGTGGGCTGTGTGTGGAAGCCAGGGGAGGGGGGCATTATACTGTGTGTGGGCCACTAAGCGGATATTATACTGTGTAGGGGGAATACAGGGGACAATATACTGTGTGTGGCACTTAGGGGGCATAATACTGTGTGGGCACAATTAGAGGACAAAATACTGTTTCCTTGAAGGGGTTATAATATATTATATTATTATTATACTGTATGGGGGGCAATAAAGGGGCATTATACTGTGTGGGGGCACTATATAGGGCATTATACTATGGGGGGCATTATACTTTTTTATGGGGCATTTTTTATGATGGGGTGGGGCGCCGAAAGATAATTTTGCACGGGGCACCATCTATCCAAGGCTGGCCCTGGACGTGCATGCTCAGTTTCACTCTCCGACTGCAACCAGCTAATAGAAAATGCCTTTTCTGCTTGTCAGTAAAGAAGTAAAGAAAAATCTTTTATTCAGAAACATGGCTTGTAATGTGGATGGAGACTCACACAGTAAGAAACACACAGGAGTGCCAGCACTTTGCTTAGATGAAGAGAGGGCCTCCATACAACACTGCTTACATAGAGTGTGGAGTTCTCCACTCTCCTGCTCATCCTCTCACTGTGTGTAAGCTGCAGGCTCTCCCTCTTCTTCATTTATATAGGGCTGGGCTCTCCCTCCAAAAATACATGTATGGGGGCACTTGTAAAGCTTCTCCTACAGAGGAAGCAGAGACAGTGAAAGAATGATCTGCCTATACAAACTGTGACAGGGTGGGGAGGAGCTACAGCAGAAAGGACACGCCCCTGAGCTGTCAACCTAAAGAAAATCTAGCAGAACAATTGCAGCAATGAATGGTGAGATCTCTGAATCCATGTAAGGTACAAGGTTGGTTATAGCCTTTTTAGAAAGAGATTGGTATGCACTAAATTATGTCTGACTTTCTTTTTTTTTAAATTTATTTTGGGACAACTCTTTTAACTTAGGCTCTGTTCACATCTGCGTTGGAGGGACCTCCATCACAGATCCGGCAGGGATTACCAGAGATTGCCAGAGAGAATAGCGCAGCATGTTGCGCTATTGTGTCTGGTAAAATCACGGACAGCCAGACTAAAAGCCAACGGAACTCATTGAAGTCAATGAGTTCCGTCGGCCACCGGCGGTGTCCATTGTGCAACGGAACTGTTGCTTTTGTTATTCCCTTGTTCTGCTGCTCTGACGGAGCAGAATAATGGATTGTTACAACGCAGGTGTGAACATAGCCTTAGACCTCTGAGCAGGCTATAAGTATACATTGAAAACAGTGTGGTGTTGTAATACAAAGAACACTAAACACTATATTTTAAAGCTGTGGTATTGTCCATAAGTTTTAGACTTTTTTTTATTTAATGTACTGATCATGCAAAATGTTAAAAATGCTGATGAAGTGAAGCATTTTTCATCACATCTCCCTCTCCTTGACTTGTCCTAGATTGAACTACACCGTTTTTGCTGTTTCACATGACTTGTATATGTCCTTCACTGAACAATGCATTTTATATAATGATCTTGCTCGTTCTAAAGGAGGTGATAATAGGCCTCCAGCTGAGTCATTGTTTTGCTGTGAATTGTCAATTTTATTTCAGTACATTAACATTTGAAGAAGAGTCTAATTTTAAACAGAGAGGGGAAGATAACAAATCCAAACTTCATTTAATTGCAGCAGGACAGTACCACCTACATGACGTTGTTGTCATCCCATAAATGTAATTCACTTTATTACTGAAAGAACATGATCATAATTAATATTTCAGAAAACAAACGTTCCCTTTCTCTCCCTTATGTATTTTTTTAAAATAATATTTAGTTAAAATACATTGTTTCCCATTATTTTATTCATTTTAAAAACTCCAATTAATTATCATAGTCTATAAATGCTTGTTTAATGCTTGCAGCATAAGAAATAAAGAATATTTGTGCCTTTCCAAGTTACACGTGGATACAATAAACATCCATGCATATACCAATAGGGCAATTTTTGTCACTGTTACCCAAAGAATATTTATTTTTATTTTTAAATAAACTGTTTAGTAACCCATCTATGTCAGTGTGATCGTGGGAATGTGAAAATGAGGCAGGCTAGAACATTTAGATAAGGGAGAGGAGGAGAGCATGCTTTAATGGAAACACCCACTGAGCTCTGATCTTGCATGTACACAAGAATCATCTTAACAGTGCTGCTGTTCTGAAGAGTAATAAAAAATGGTCCCTAAACACAACCTTCCTGGCTTGATTGATGTCCCACAGGAGCTGGCTTGTAGCAATGCATTATGACCTGTGGGATGTCAGTCAAGCCCGGAAAGGGTTTGTTTAGGGACCGGACTTCATGACTCTTTAGGATAGTGGCACCGCCCATATGACTCTTGAACAGTTATTTACATATGGTGCATTTTACAGGGGCATCTTTATAATACTATTACCATCCACTATAACGTCCTGGTGACAATTAATAGGTCTACAGAATGCCTTTAAGTCAGTGATTATTCCCTGATCAGATTCTGATTGGATGAGTATAACTGGCTCCCAGGAAGCGCTGACCTACCAATGGAGCTGTAGTGTACAGCACCCCCAATCTTGGTGGCTATATATATATTAAGCTCTCTATCGGTCAACTCCTCATAGCATCTTGTATTTGCCCTTTAAACCACAATCTTAAATACACCAGCACTGACAATTATAATAGGGCACTATGTGAAAACGAATGCGGAACTAAGGCTTGCTTCACATCTGCATTGGGACTCCGTTCATGGGTTCCGTCAGACCTTTCCGTCAGGGGAACCCATGAATGCAATCCAAACTGAAACAAACGGAAACCATAGGTTTCCGTTTGCATCACCAATGATTTCAATGGTGACGGATCCGGTACAAATGGTTTCCGTTTGTCACCACTGTTTAAGGGTTCTGTCGTTTTGACAGATTCAATACCGTAGTCGACTGCACTCACTATTCATGCCGTCAAAATGACGGTACACTTAAACAGCAGTGACAACAGTGACAAATGGAAAACATTGCACTGGATCCGTCACCTATGGTTTCCGTTTTTTTCAGTTTGGATTCCGTTCATGGGTTCCCCCTGACGGAAAGGTCCAGCAACCCATGAACGAAGCCTAAACCGGCAGAGCATTTGACTTCCTAATTGCAGTGGCCCTTTTAGCCTAGGGCTCAATGAGCAACTTTACCATGTGCAGCTGAGTCTGGCAGCTTCAGAGACAGTGTGACTAGGCATTGTGGTTGGATGAAGAAGCAGCATGCAGCAAGTCACTCATTAGTCTTGTTCACTTTGCATATTTTTGCACTCGTAGAAAATAATTGCTATGATCCAATTCTTTTACAGTAGGTTGTTATAGTATGCAAATAGGCAAAAAAGATTAAATATATTATTAACAGGTGACATATTGAAGAAATACTACCTAGTGTAACAAATTCCAAATTTCGCACATGAAAGTAATTGAAGCTATCATATTCTTTGTACGTTTTAAAAGCTCAAATTTGATCAATATTATAGCGCGGCATCTTAAGTGATTTGAAGAACCGTACAAATATATCTGTCTCCTATTTCTAGTTCTGCATCTTTTATCTGCACCCCGCTGACACCAATAAAGGCTCTTCAATCATCTCTTTTTTAAACTGTAATATTTTATGATTTTAACTAATAAGCCATTATTCATTCGGGAGCCATAAAATGTGTCGTCTAAATCTGAAGCATACATTGCGCTGCGGGAAAATGCAATCAGCTATATCATCTCAAACACATAATTAATTTCAGTATAGACACCTGAGCAGTCTTCGAGTACTTCATGTCCTGCAGCTAAATATCAAAGACTAGGCTTGTTACCAAGGTTATTTTAGTACAAAATCTCAGAGGAACTCTTGAAATTCCATCACAAATATAATAAAAATAAATTTGGAAGAAAAGTGTATTCTGTGATATTTTGTATTCTCCATTACATCCTGTATTACGGTGCTGCTTACTAAAGAAACGATCTAATCATTACATAATCACATTGTGTAAAGAACATAATTAGGCCATATAGATGGTCCACTAAACTTTACCAATTTTATTATACTTTAGTATATATTTATTCTTATATTGTACTCCGGGTTGAACCTCTTCACCAGTATTACGTTCGTTGGCTGGTCAGATGTTTTATGCTGCCACAAAAATGGTCGCTAATCGGGAGCCTATCTCCCTGTGCTGCTGACAAGATGCAAATGTGCGGGGACGAACGATCATATTAACAATCATTCGTCCTCATACTTCCTCATTCCTCTATTTGAATGGACATGCTGTAAAAAAAAAAAAGTGTTTATACTTACCCAGATCTCTATGCTTCTGTGTACAGTGGGGCCTCCTGGGATGACATTTCATTCCATGTGACTGCTGCAGCCAATCACAGGCTGCAGCAGTCACATGGGATAAAAACGTCATCCCAGGAGGCCGGGCTGTAAAACATCAAAGGGGCGCATTGACCATGCCTACAGCTAAGTATAGGCTTTCTTTTTACCTGCTGTTTTCCGCAGCGGACATTCCGGCCAACATACTGCACTACAATTTGGTGCGTTTGTTTCGGTCGGAATTCCCTTCGGGGGCCAGGGCAGGTACTCTGTGTACCTGTTTGCAATGGGTGTGGCTAAAGCACCTAAACTCAATGGGTCCACATACTTTTGGCTGTATAATGTATTTTTCCAGGAGGAATAACAGAGGAACTGTACTACACAGAGTTCTAAGAAATTATAGTCCAGAATGCTTAGTTTGTGGGGTATACAAACAGACATGTCAGGAGAGCTAACAGGTCCTCTTTAACAACAGTAAGAGTAAAGCAGTTCTCCTTACCTTCATACACAATGTTCCTCTCTCGATCATGTCCTTACACAATCCCCACTCTTTTTCTCTCTTCATGTCCTTACCTGTCCTTCCAATCGCTGCTTTAAGTCTTCACCGGTTCCTTGCCCTAGCAACAGACTGAATTCTCCATAGTTTATGATGATTCATCAAAAGCCTTTTTATATAGATGATTTGTTGTGTCCCTGGAAATACAATATACACTTAATAAAGGTATAATAAAAAGGTAATTTAAGTCAAACATTGGAAAAACAACAGAAGTGAGAGAAAAAAGAAATGATCAGCACGTAAAAGGGAATAAAGGAATAATGGCTACATCAATACAGAGCTCATGGAAACACAGTCTATTCCAATAAGATGCGGCACACCTCAGCCTTGTCCTCTCCCGTCAGGTGTATAGAATACAAGAGAGAATACATGTACAGTCTGTTTTATTGAACATTTGTATTATTTACCCAAATTACAAGATCAACACAAGACATAACTAGATGTACATTGTGCCAATTTAACACTACATGCATTTGAAGTGATGCAACCTTCTTCTCTTCACATTCCAATAATAAGTTTGGTCAAATTTAGATTGTCTTCTAAAGTGTTCAATTGCAATAATAAAGATAAAATAAAAGTTGCATCAGAATCCTGGATTCCTATAGTATTTGGTGTTGTATGGCTCCTCCAGGATTAGGATTATTGCATCACCTCCAGTCATTTTCTCTCTGACTCTCAGGCTACAACCGCTAGTTGGTTAAGCTTGCCGGAGCATTGGGCCTTCTAGTGCTAGTTTTTCCCCCGTTCTACAGTCTGTGTCTTGATCCTGTTCCTTTGTTTCCTCTGAAGTCCTAGTCCAGCAGTTTTTCTGGTCCTAAATCTGAGCTCCGATTTCCAAGTTTTCTGGTGTGTCCATTTGCCTTTAGGCCCCATGTACACGACATTATTTTCATCCATCTGTAAATACTTTCCGCAAATACGAATCCGTAGTTATCCGCAACTTATCCGGATATGCGGAACGGTATCCACAAATACAATCCGTAGTGCATCTGTAATGCATCCGTATATATGGATACGCAAAAAGAAGAAAACCACAAATGATGAGCTACATATACAAACCTGGTGTAGCCTAGCAAAGCTGTTCAGCTGATTTGAAGGGGCCGCGCACTCGTATGAGTGCTTCTTCCCCTTCATTTCTTCTTTCTCACTGTGAATCTTCGACGCGCATTTAGCGGCGATTCACAGGTATTGCAGCCTTTTCTCCCATTGGAAGGAAGAGCAAGAAGAAATGAAGGGGAAGCAGTGCTCATACGAGCGCTGCGGCCTCTTCAAAACAGTGGGGGTCCCGGGAGGCGGACCCCAACCCATCAGCTATTGATGGCCTATCCTGAGGATAGGCCATCAATTTTTATTGGCTGGAAAACCCCTTTAATAGGACTTTATACCTTCAGACTATCATATTTCTATGTACTCTGCCGTTTAACATTGGTGCCTGGTAGCAACTATTTCAGGGTGGGGAGATACAAATTATTGTGTTTCTATGAGATTAGTGTCTGGAAATCCAGAAAAATGTCCTCTACCATGATCACTTCTTTATCTCACATATATCCAGTTCCAAGAATCGCCAGAAACATGTACAGTATATACACATACTCCATAGTATTAGCAGGTCTTTCTTCAAGATTCACTAAGCTGCTGAGTTTATGTTTAGTGTTCCTTGAAGACTATGTTGCTTGATCCTGGGCGTCTGGCTGAGGATCTTGACAGTCATGAGGCGATAATGTGTCCCAGCATTCAGCACAATTGAATGTCTAGTCCTATACTCAGTCTACAGAGAAAGCACATTGAATATTCCAGCATGTAAAAAAATACTGTAACAAATTGTAAAAAATATTTCAACATTTCAGGAAAACCGTGTCTACACATGAGAAAGGCAGTTATTATATTTGGATTTTTTGTTTATTCATGCAGGGGAGCTCTTTAGGGGAGATAGAGGCCCAAAAATTGTTACTACTGACCACTTATATTTAGCTTGCAGGAGTCCCACTCTGCTTGTAATGTGCAGCTTCTTAGCCAATCACATAACAAGAAACTCTACATAGCACATGATTGGCTAAGAAGCTGCACATGACAAGTAGAGTGGGACTCTTCTCTGTCTGGGAGTCCCGCCAGCTAATTTTTAATCACCAACAGGAAAGATTCTTCCATTACTTTCTGAACACCCCAATGCAGTAATTTTTAAGATGTAAAGAGGTACCGTAATACCGCACATTGATTATTATTACCTGTGTACTCCCCTATACTTTCTTCATAAGGGTACAAGTTGGTGTTAGGTTCTCTTTAAGGCCTCATGCACACATCCTTCACCGTTTTCACGTCCATTTAAAACAGATCCGTGTGTCCATTGTGACATCCATGTGGTTTCCGTTGTCACTCCGCGTCCGTTCCGTTGTTCCATTTTAAACGGATGCTGTGCTTCCATTTGTCTTCCGTTTTAAACGGTCTGCTAAAATCCATCTTGTGCGTTGAATGCAGGGAATTTTGGCACGCCCTGCCGTTGCTTAGCAACGGATCCGTGAAAAACGGATGGCACATGGATGCCTTCCGTGTGCCGTCCGTTTTTATGACAGACCCATAGACTTCAATGGGCCCCATGGTCACTGAACGAAGAACAAAAGTAGGACATGCACTACTTTTGACGGAACGGACGAACGGAACCGTCAAAACAACGAAAGTGTGCACGGTCCCATAGAAATGAATGTGTCAGGGTGCTATCAGTTAAAAAACGTATAACACCCTGAAGAAAATAACTGAAGTCGGCATGAGGCCTTAGGCCCAAAAAATTGGCCAAGAAAGTGTATAATATTAGTAGCATAAACAGCTCAGTTTGTTTTATTTTACTTACAAATGTGGTTTCCTTTTTGTATCGTACATGTTTTATTATCAGTCAATAGGTCGACTCCAGGATACATAACCTTCCAGATCAAAAAAAGAAAACGCATCATCTTGATCCACTTTTTTTCTTCCCTGAGCTTCGGCAGCTTAGCTAAAGTATTTTCATCTGGCACTCCATCAAAGGCCGCCTACAGCATATTCTCACCTCATTTCCTGATAAACCAACTTACAGGGCTCTTTGAAATCTCTAAAATTACACATGTTTTTGGTTTTGTAGTATAATTATTTGGTCTCTCCAACAACACAAAAATGTTTTACTTTTAGATTAGAGTGACATGGTCTTTATACGTGAAGCGTTCTTGAATAAAGCTTTTTTCCGCAGAGTGAGGTCTTTTGAGCACTAGTCTCAAGAGAAATATAGTACTTTAGTATAGTACTAGTAGAGTATTTTATACATCAGTCTTGTGTTACCATAGCATGAAATATTGACGAGAGGTTCTCGTCCTTAAAGGGGTTGTCCGGTTTCAGCAAATTAATGTTATTTTTTATATATAGAATTAAAAGTTATACAATTTTCCAATAAATCTTCTGTATTTATTCTTCACCATTTTCAAGATCTCTGCTTGTTGTTATTCAGTTAGAACAATCATTGTTTACTTCCAGCGGATAAAATTCTATCCATGGTCATGTGATGGACAGACAGGTGCTGGGATTGTTCTAAGTCACAGATCTGATACACATACTGTAACGAGCTGTACACCTGTGTGTCCATCACATGACCATGGACAAAATTTTATCCACTGGAAAAAAATAATGAATGTTCCTACTGAATGACAACAAGAGGAATTAATACAGAAAGTTTATTGGAAAATTGTAAAACTTTTCGTTCTACAACAAAGAATATTAATTTGCTGAAAATGGACAACCACCTTAAGAGTATGAACACACACAGCGTGTTCAGGGCGGATACGCTGCGTCAAGCTGCGCAGCGTATCTGCATTTAACACCGCAGGGAATGCCGTTCGAAAAATCGCACCACTGTGTGATGGAATCAGTGCCAGAAAAATTAAAAAAACTTTTATACTTACCCCCTCCCTCTTTTCTGCGCATAGTCCGGCCTCTCGGGATGACATTGCAGGTCATATGACCGCTGTAGCCTGTGATTGGCTGTAGTGGTCACATGGGATTAAACATCATCCCAGGAGGCCAGACTGGAGAAGAAGCAGGGAACCCTGGGTAAGTATAATTTAATTTCTTTTCTTACCTGCGATTTTTGTGGCGGAATCGCTGTGATTCTGACGCATATGTCGCAAGACACACCACTTTGTTGCGGGTTTAAAGAGGCTCTGTCACCAGATTTTGCAACCCCTATCTGCTATTGCAGCAGATAGGCGCTGCAATGTAGATTACAGTAACATTTTTATTTTTAAAAAACGAGCATTTTTGGCCAAGTTATGACCATTTTTGTAGTTATGCAAATGAGGCTTGCAAAAGTCCAAGTGGGTGTGTTTAAAAGTAAAAGTCCAAGTGGGCGTGTATTATGTGCGTACATCGGGGCGTTTTTAATACTTTCACTAGCTGGGCGCTCTGAAGAGAAGTAACATCCTCTTCTCTTCAGAACGCCCAGCTTCTGACAGTGCAGATCTGTGACGTCACTCACAGGTCCTGCATCGTGACGGCCACATCGGCACCAGAGGCTACAGTTGATTCTGCAGCAGCATCAGCGTTTGCAGGTAAGATCGACTTACCTGCAAACGCTGATGCTGCTGCAGAATCAACTGTAGCCTCTGGTGCCGATGTGGCCGTCACGATGCAGGACCTGTGAGTGACGTCACAGATCTGCACTGTCAGAAGCTGGGCGTTCTGAAGAGAAGAGGATGATACTTCTCTTCAGAGCGCCCAGCTAGTAAAAGTATTAAAAACGCCCCGATGTACGCACATAATACACGCCCACTTGAACTTTTACTTTTAAACACACCCACTTGGACTTTTGCAAGCCTCATTTGCATAACTACAAAAATGGTCATAACTTGACCAAAAATGCTCGTTTTTAAAAAATAAAAACGTTACTGTAATCTACATTGCAGCGCCGATCTGCTGCAATAGCAGATAGGGGTTGCAAAATCTGGTGACAGAGCCTCTTTAAGCACTCCATTGAATTCAATGGGGAAAACCAGCAACAGAAGATTTGCGATTGTGCAGCATTAATTGACATGATGCTGTGGAGGAAACCGCACCGCAGGTCAATTTATGTGCGTTTTTTTCTCAACTGCTTTGTTCCGCAGTGTGGGGACAAGATTTATTGAAATCTCACCCGCACTGCTGCTACTGTAATACACTGCGGATTTTCCGCAATTAATCTGTTGCAGGAAATCCGCAGTGTTTACGCTGTGTGTGTTCCTACCCTAAAGTACATTGCCAAGCAAGAATATATTGATAAGTGCTATTGTAACAGTCTCATAGAGATTGTGGATGTCAAAAACATTTGGATCATCATAGCTGGACACCAAACCAGCGACTCAATTAACTATTTTATACCCTAAAGTCGCCCATGATTTAGTGCCCCAAGCTCAAACCTAACCAGTACCATGCCTCTTTAGACATTTTATGTTCTAGTCAAGAAAATAAAATTTAAGGTAGCTCTGTCCCCTCTCCTGACATGTCTGTTTTAGTAAATACTTGTATTCCACATGAAATAGTTCTATAACCACTTTCATTAGAACTGTGCATTGTGCCATTCCTCTGTTATTTCTCCTGGAAATGTATGAATAAATTGACAACTAGGTGTCAATGTTCAGATTATCAGTAGAGTATGTCCTTTTACTGTATGGCACTGTCATTTAGAGTGTGTAGGAACATGCCCCTTTTGACAAGGGGAAGAGTAACACCAAGTGGTCAATTTATTCATACACAGGGCCGGTCTTAGGGGTGTCTGACCTGTGCGAGTGCACAGGGCGCTGCACCCTCCCAGCATGTAGGGGGCGCCACTGGACTCTGCCTCTACTCTGTGCTCTGCTCTTAGTTACACACACAGAGAAAATAAGGGCCGAGGGGCAGAGGAATCTCCGCCCACAGCCCGTCCTGCACAAAGCCTGTGATCCTGTCAGCAAGGAGAGATGGTGAGTGTCTATGTGGGTCTGTGTGTCTCTGGGTGTTTATGTGTCTGTATGCACTGTGTCTCTGTGTGTATGCAGCATGTGTCCGTGTGTGTGTGTGTGTGTGTGTGTGTGTGTGTGTGTGTGTGTGTGTGTGTGTATGTGTCTGCATGTGTTTATGTCTCTTTGTAAAAGTGTGTGTTCAATATTAAGGTAGAACAGATAAAATGAAGATATCTGTGCTGCCCCCTATATACCGTGCTGCCCCCTATATACCGTGCTGCCCCTATATATCATGCTGCCCCTTATATACCCTGCTGCCTCTTATATACCCTGCTGCCCCTATATACCCTGCTGTCCCTATATACCCTGCTGCCCCTTATATAACCTGCTGCCTCCTATATATCCTACTGCCCCCTATATACCCTGCTGCCCCCTATATATCCTGCTGCCCCTTATACACTCTTCTGCCTCTTATATACCCGGCTTCCCCTATATACCCTGCTTTTCCTTATATCTCCTGCTGCCCCTTATATACCCTGCTGCCCCTATATACCCTACTGCCCCTTATATACCCTGCTGCCCCTATATACCCTGCTCTCCCTTTATACCTTGCTGTCCCCTATATACTCTGATGCCCCTATATACCCTGCTGCGCCTTATATACTCTGCTCCCCCTTATATACTCTGCTGCCCCTATATACCCTGCTGCCCCTTAGGGATGTCACGATACCAGAATTTGGACTTCGATACCGATACTTCGTTTAGTATTGCGATTTCGATACCAATTTCGATACTTTGCCAACAGTAGTAAAAAAAAAATCTTCCGTTTTCTGATGTGAAGCGCGGGGTGTGATGAATTTTGAACGCGCCTCACATTAAAAGTAATTAATCCCATCCTGTTTCTCAGTCATAATGGGTTAATGTGTGAGGTACATGATGGGGTTAATTACTATTAATGTGAGGAACATGGAGGTTAAATTTATCATCGCACCTCGTGCCCCCCAATAAGTGATAGAAAGCCGTGTTTATTTTATTTTTTTACAGCGTACACATCATAAATGATGCAAAAAAATTATTGTGCAGGTTATTACGGCCGCGCCAATACAGAATGTGTATATTTTATGTATTGAGACTTATTTTAATGTTTATTGTAAAAAAGGTGAATGTGTATTTTTTTTTTAATTTAACAATACTTTGTTTTTACTTTATTTTTAAACTTTAATGTACTGACATATATCAGATATGTGCCAGTACATTAACCTGTGAACGGATAGCACACAGGCAGTTGTTAGGACATACTTGGGTATGTCCTAACAACATGAAATATGGTAGGACAGCCCTGGGGTCCGTCAATAGACCCTGGGCTGTCTGCCCATATATGGTATGGCCCTCGATCGCGTCACAGGAATTCCCTGTGACGCGATCCAGGGGCATCCCCCCTTCTCATTTTCTCCTGAATGCTGCAGTCAGCTGTGATCGCAGCATTCAGGGGAATAACGGCGGAGATGAGAGGTTTCTCTAATCTCCGCCGTTATAGAGCGGGGCTGCGGCTGTGTAATACAGCCATTGCCCCGCTTCTGACAGGAAGTGCGCGCGCGGTCAGCATAAGGAGGTGCGACCGGCGCTGCACTAATGAGCGGCGGTTCAGGCACTGGAGACAGAACATGGGGGTGTTTTGCAGCGCGCCCGCCATGTTTTGTCTTCAGTGCCGCCGCTCATTAGTGCAGCGCCGGCCGCATCACATCATCCTGACCCTGCGAACTTATCATGACTCAGGAGCGGGGCTGTGGCTGAATTACACAGCCGCAGCCGCGCTCCCATACATTCATGTATTACTATACTGAGCTGTGCGGCTGCGCAGCTCAGTATCGAAATACAGGAAATAGCGGTATCGAACCGTTTAGGGATGCAGAGTATCGAAACAGTATCGAAGTTTCGATGCACCGTGCATCCCTACTGCCCCTATATACACTGCTGCCCTTATATACCCTGCTGCCCCTTATATAGCTTGCTGCCCCTTATATACCTTACTGCCCCTTATATACCCTGCTGCCCCTTATATACCCTGCTGCTCCTTATATACTCTGCTGCCCCTTATATACCTTGCTGTCCCTTATATACTATGCTGCTCCTTATATAATCTGCTGACCCTTATATACTCTGCTGCCCCTTATATACCCTGCTGCCCCTTATATACTCTTCTGCCCTTATATATATGTCTCTGTGGGTGTTTATATGTGTCTGTGGGTATAGTTATCATCTACGACATTATCTGTACTAAGAGAGTTATCACTGTGTTATCTGTGGTGTTACATAGGACTGCCGGTAACGTCTACGACATTATATGTACTCCGTTATTACTGTGTGTTATCTGCGGTGTTACATAGGGCTGCACATGAAATCTATGACATTATCTGTACTCAGAGAGTTATCACTGTGTGTTATCTGTGATGTTACATAGGACTGCAACAAACATCTACTACATTATCTGTACTGTGTATATATGGGTCTGTTTGTGAATGTGTCTTTTTGCTTGTATATATGTGCCTTTTATGTATTTGCATATGTACCTATCTTTGTATTTATCTGCGTGCGTGCGTGCGTGCGTGCGTGCGTGTGCGTGTATATATATATATATATGTCTTTGTACGTCTATATATTTACCTGTATGTATCTATGTATGTATATATTCCAGAATGTGTGCATGTATGTTTGCCTGTATGTCTAAATATCCATCTTTATGTATGTACAGTATATATTTCCAGTATGTGCGTATCTATATATGTGGTTAATTTTCGGTTTCCAACCTAAGGCCGGCCCTGTTCATACATTTCCAGCAGGGATAACAGAGGAACAGTACATTGAAAAGATGTTTCAGAATTAAGGCTGACAGGTCCTTTTTTAATTTACACGTTTTGCTCTAGATTAATCTAGCAGCTGCAAACATGCATATGGGAAAAAAGTTTCTAATATTTCCTTTTCATGCCATCAATCACTTGATATACATCCATTGTGCCTATTAATTCCTTTTTATGGAAAGGCAATTTACATTGTGATTGTTCAGTTGCAAAACTCGGAATACTCCACTAATGCAAGAATAGTTGGGGACAACATAGTCTAATGCATCAGAGGTTGTGGGCGCTGAACCCATTATGACGTTTTATCCAATTTCACACTTTTAGCCGACTAGGAATATTATTTTTGTATGATTTACATTAATTTTCCTAACAAAGTTATTATGGAAATTTCTTGTCTTTCCTAGTTGTAGAGCTACATTATACTTAGGCCTTAGTGGTTTTACAGCTTTAAGTCTGAGGAACACATGTTGATCATAAAATGTCTTACTTAAATCCATCTCATTCATTCATTGTCCTTGGGAAATACCGATATCGCAATTCTGATTCCTAAACCTGCATCCGCTCTTCTCCCCTGGTCCTGTCCTATGGTAGTTTTAATTTCTGGCCATGGATTGTGAATCACTTAGTTTTGTCCGTTTTTCTTTGGTTCTCATCCCTTGGCTTTTATTAATATATTAATACACCCGTGTCGTACAGTTTGGCAGCAGATTATCATCTTGGTGTGTTTGTACTATGCATGAGATGAGTGTTTATTTCTGTTCCACATTTGGCATGTGTCTTTCATTTTCTGGATTCCCTGAGTCAGCTTAGTTGTCACTGAGGTGGCACAACATTCTTTCCAATTTTTGGATGACCATAATACATAACTACAGGATTCTAGGCAGCTAAGTAAAGCCAGGTTCACACATTACAGTTTGGTACAGTTTGTGATGGGTTTCTTTATAGCCGAAAACCAGGAGTGGATCCTAAAAGAAGGGGGATCAAAATGAAATTATAATACTTCCCTTTCTTAAAGAGGCTCTGTCACCAGTTTCATACTTCCCTATCCCTTACTTAATGTAATGATCATTTTTCGATTTATGCTAATTTTTTCTAAATGCCCAACTGGGCGTTTTATTTTTCCTTTCACCAAGTGGGCGTTGTAAAGAAAAGTGTATGACGCTGACCAATCAGCGTCATACACTTCTCTTCATACATGCCCAGCTTTATTCACAGCACAGCGTGATCTCGCAAGATCACTCAGTGACGTGACTTCCTCCCTCAGGTCCTTTACCAGAGCAACAGGAAAATAACCAGACATTGCCTCCAGCCGTGCCAGAACGATTATCATCCTCAGCAGCAGTCCTGGCGATGTCTGGTAATTCTCCCATCGCTCTGGTGAAGGAACTGCGGGAGGAAGTGATATCAGAGCGTGATCTCGCCAGTTGGGCACTTAGAAAAAATTTGCATAAATCCAAAAATGATCAGAACTTTGTCAATAATAAACATTTTTCAAAAAAACAAGTTATCTACAACAAAGCGTTTATTAGATTAGGTAGGACATGGGGAAGTTATAAACTGGTGACAGAGCCTCTTTACAAGGGTTTTCCGAGTTAAAACTTGTAGGTGTTAATGCTTTTAACTTTTGAATGTAAATACATTTGTAATGTACTTACATTTTCCAAATTGGCCCCGTTTCTCGATGCTGCCATGGGTCACATGACTGGTGACGTCACTCTCTGTTCTCTCGAGAACAGCAGGGACTGCGTATGCGCGTTACTGGCTCTATAACAGAACAGCCCATACACGGCACGTGTGATTAATGTCTGATCGCTATGGGCCACACCGCTGTGATCCCCACCAATCACTAAAATGGGTGGGTAACCCCTGTTCCGTCTCCCTGTATTTGAATGTTTCGGCCAGCCCCATAAACAATAAATGAAGTGGCACGGCGCATGCGTGACCAAAATTCGATTTAAACTCCTCCTTACTGCAGTTGTGCAGTGAGGAGGAACGGAGGCTTGAGACTCCCATTCTAGTGATCAGTGGGGGTCTTAGTGGTGGGGCTCCCAGCGATCACTTATCAACCTCTTTATGACTGCAATATCTGAAGGCATATTTAAAGAGGCTCTGTCACCACATTATAAGTGCCCTATTTCCTACATAGATCCAGGAGATAGGGAGATAAAAAATGGAATATCCGAGGGCGCAGCTGTACTGGAAATGGCTTTTATTTGTACAACAACAACAACAATGTGATTCAAGGCCGTACCGGCCTCTTCGTCAGGTTAGGTACAAGTGTTATGTCTATTCATGATGACTGTGCATTTATAGCTGGCCTAGGAATCAGTACCGGGTTAAGTTAAGTTACAGGTCTCCCTATCTCCTGGATCTACATAGTGGATTTTTACCAATCTTCAAACCGGAATTTGGGCTGCAACTGTCTCTACCTAAGTCTAACTTGGACACGCACCTTGGGATGTTATGCTCCGAGCATAACAACATCAGGTCAGCACAATTGACCACTTTTTTCCTTTTGTTCTCACCTAATACAGGCTCATGCACTATGTGCGCTTTGTTTCCTTTTTCCCTATAGCGCTATCTCCTACATAAGGAGATGGGCGCTGTAATGTAGGTGACAGCAGTGCTTTTTATTTAGAAAAACTATCTATTTTTACCACTTTATTAGCGATTTTAGATTTATGCTAATGAGTTGCTTAATGCCCAAGTGGGCGTATTTTTACTTTAGACCAAGTGGTTGTTGTACAGAGGAGTGTATGATGCTGACCAATCAGTGACCAATCAGCGTCATGCACTTTTCCCCATTCATTTAGTCAGCGCATAGTGACACTGTGTTATTCACTATGTGCTGGCTTATACTGACACATTAACGTTACTGAAGTGTTTAGACAGTGAATAGACATTCCTTCCAGCCAGGACAGGATGTCTATTCACAATCCCAACACTTCGCTAACATTTCTGTGGTATTTACAGCAGACCAAGCGTAATCTCGCGAGATCACGCTGTAAATGACAGGTTATAGCGAGATTACACTTTGCTCTGCTGTAAGTACCACAGAAACATTACCGAAGTGCAGGGATTGTGAATAGACATCCATTCCTGGCTGGAAGGAATGTCTATTCACGGTCTAAACACTTCAGTATCGTTAATGTGTCAGTATAAGACAGCACATCGTGAATAACGAAGTGTCACTATGGGCTGACTAAATGAATGGGGAGAAGTGTATGACGCTGATTGGTCACTGATTGGTCAGCGCCATACACTCCTCTGTACAACGCCCACCTGGTGAAAGGAAAAACACGCCCGGTTGGGCATTAAGAAACTAATTAGCATAAAGCTAAAATTGCTCCTAACGTGGTAAAAATAGATCGTTTTTCTAAATAAAAAACACTGCTGTCACCTACATTATAGCGCCAATCTCCTTATGTAGGAGATAGGGCACTTATAATGTGGTGACAGAGTCTCTTTAAACTTAAAATGTACATTGAAATGCAAAAGACAAAAAGATCTCATGTTATATTATAGTAGC
This sequence comes from Rhinoderma darwinii, assembly GCF_050947455.1. Classification (NCBI taxonomy): domain Eukaryota; kingdom Metazoa; phylum Chordata; class Amphibia; order Anura; family Rhinodermatidae; genus Rhinoderma; species Rhinoderma darwinii. The sequence continues at coordinate 298,350,368 of NC_134691.1, read as the reverse complement.
AGCTTGTGGTCAAGTTTTGACTTCACAGTTCTAGAAAGAAAACCGATAGTGAGAAGTGAAAATACAAAAATAAGATGCATAAAACTTGAAGAGACAATTATGACTGAAAGTGACAGATGCTTATAAGCACCTGTGTACGTAACAGATCCCAAGAAGCTTTGGGAGGGAGGATTTATTGAGTGAACTGGGCTTTTTTTTCATAGAATTCATGTGTACAATGCGGGGAAGTTAACAACGTTTCTCTGCCAATTTTCTGGCGTGGAGATGTCGCAAACTGCACAAAAGTGGCAAAAATTCAGACTCTTGGGCCGTTTCCCTCTCTCTTGACATTTTTTAAAAAGTGATTAGAGCTGAGCAAAATGGGTGGGTGTTCACATTTGTTATAATTTACTTCAGAAACCCGTGTAAATTATAGCGGAAATCTACGCCAGCCGAAAGCTGGCTTCATTTAGTGTCAAACAGACAGCCAACGTTGCAACAAATGTATTTTTGAGGCGTTTGCCTCTTGATAAATTTGTCGCATTTTACTCCAGCAATTCTTTCAAAATACCTTCCCAAACTTAGAATGTATGTTTGATATAATCTTGCTACTAAAAAATGTAGACTAGGCACTTTATATTAACCTGACATTAAAAAAAAAACAGGAATGATACACCCAGATTGTTAAATTCTGGCCCCTCATCATATCAATGGCCACAGCACAATGCACTTAATAATCGTGGATGAATCACGGCTAACACCACTGGTATTAAAGGGGTATTCCCAAAATCATAAATTATCACCTATCCACAAAAGAGGTGATAATTTTTATAATCCCTGGGGCTCCCAAAGATTGTGAGAACAGGGGTCCTGAACCCCCAGATCCTCCTCACTTCAGCTTGAATAGAGCTGCAGTCGAGCACGCGCCCACCGCCCTATTCACTGTCTATGAGAATGATGGAAACAGCCTGCGCTGTCATTCCTATAGACATTGAATGGAGCTGCTCCATTAAATGTTCTCCACACTGCAGTCGAGCAGGGAAGAGGATCTGGAGATTAGTTACCCCCGTTCTCATGATCGGTGGGGGTTCCAGGGGTGGGGCTCCCAGTGATCAGAAAATGATCACCTATCCTGTGGAGAGGTGATCATTTATGATTTTGGGAATACCCCTTTAACATGGGTTTTTGTTGTTTGTTTGTTTTTGGCACGTATAAATCTAGCCTTAAAAGTTATCCCCAGCATAGACATTTATTCTACAAGATATGCCATAAATGCCTGATAGATGTGGTTCTTAGCATCGGGAACTACATCTATCTCGAGAGCGGATGTCATCCGACCTCCGTCCTACCTGTGTTTCCCTCTCCACTGATTTCTATGGCAGTTACCGAAACAGCCGTGCAAGCGGCCACCTACCCATTCACACCACGCCTTGATATATTGGCCTCCTTATTGGGTGGGACAGGGGTTGGGTAATCTAAATTTTTAAGATAGTTGCAGGACCCAGAGCTGGGACTCGCATCTCTCAGACATTTATGGCATATCCCGTGCCATTTCTCATGCCAGATTTACACTCGTCAGTTTCATACATTTTTTTTTATACATTCTTTTCTATCCAAGGACAGGAGGTAACCCTAATGACAGGAAAAGTATAAAGGAAAGACACATTTTTGAAGAGTAAAAAGATGCAACAGAAACTGCACCAAGACTGCTCTGTGTGAACTTGGCCTTAAAGGCATGTCAACTTTCCATATGCCCTATTAGAAAACCCCCCCCCTTATAGTACTTCCACAGCCCCCTATTAGCCGGAATGGAAAGCCACTGCCAAGAGCAGCCGTTCCTCCTTGCCGCAGGACTTCCCCCAATCTGATTGTCCCAGCAGCTCAACATTAGGAAAGGTCAGCACTAGAAGGGATTGTTCAAAGTCAATAACCCCTTTATTGAGGAGCCAATGGACCCATCAGCGCGGTTTTGGACTTTGGGAAGAAACCTGAACACTTTGAGAGGAGCCGCACATCACAAACACAACTCCAAGCAGGTGGTGCCTTGGTCATAACCCAACCCATGACCTCAGCGCTGCAAAGAGCAGCATCAGTATAATAAAGGCGTTCAATTTCAGGCTGGTTGGAGGTTTGCAGAGTTTCTTATGTTGTGGGGCTAACAGCTGCTTTGTATAATAACAGACACTTGTGGTACTGTATATTATTCTAGGGGTCTAACATTTTATGTCTCTCGATAATTGCTGTAAGTAAATAACTCCGCTACAGTTGTTGAACAACTGAACATCTCCATGGGGGCAGCCACCCACTTTGATTTTGTAAACAGTTTCCCTGCATGAGAAGTATCTAGTGTGAAAGTTGGAGGAATTGGGAGGAAAGTGGCGCTCCCCGTACACAGCATCTGTTGATAATAAATGGGCGCTAGTCAAAACAAGCAACATTCCACGTGGAGGAGCCTGACAAGTATTATATGTTGGCCGCAATGCTGCTATATGTCATACAGTAAAATATAAAATACTCAGGATCAAATAGATATTTAATAATATCAAGTATATAATGCTCTGAGCACAACCAAGAGGAAGGAGTGGATGGATGGATGATAGATAGATAGATAGATAGATAGATAGATAGATAGATAGATAGATAGATAGATAGATAGATAGATAGATAGATAGATAGATAGATAGATAGATAGATAGATAGATAGATAGATAGATATGAGATAGATAGATAGATAGATAGATATGAGATAGATAGATAGATAGATAGATAGATAGATAGATAGATAGATAGATATGAGATAGATAGATAGATAGATAGATAGATAGATAGATAGATAGATAGATAGATAGATAGATAGATAGATAGATAGATAGATAGATAGATACCATTTGATTAAGGCCTCCTTCACACACTTATTTTTAGCATCTTTAAACGCTTGTAAGAAAAAATCACCATGAATTTTTAAATGTTTTTCATGGTGTTTTGTAGAAATGTTTTCGGTGGTGATTTTTATTTTGTACATATATTTTTTTCTGGTGTTTTTTAAAGTTCTGTGCTGTGTTTTGAAAAAAAGTTATTGACTCCAAAAACACCACAAAACAAAATGTATGCAGCCCTTCCAATTATTCACTAGAGGCTTCAAACTAACATCTGGCCACAGCGTTTTTGACCTACAAAAAGCCAGCGAAAACAGCACGAAAAACGCACCAAAATGCTGTGTGTGAATCCAGTCTTAGGCTAAATGCACACGTTGTGAAATTTGGTGCAAAAAATCTGCATCAAAACTGCAGGTAAACGCAGGTAGTTAATTAATAAATTAGCATGCTGCAGATTATAAAAACCGCACCGCAGGTCAATTTATGTGCAGAAAAACTCCAAACGTGTGGATGAGATTTCTTGAAGTCTCATTTACTTTGCTGGTACTGTATAAGGCCTGATTTACACGAGCGTGTGCGTTTTGCGCGCGCAAAAAACGCTGTGTTTTGCGCGCGCAAAAGGCATTTGACAGCTCCGTGTGTCATCCGTGTATGATGCGCGGCTGCGTGAGATGAGGCTGCGTACATAGAGATGAGGCTAGTCTACGCCCGTCACTGTCCAAGGTGCTGAAAGAGCTAACTGATCGGCAGTAACTCTTTCAGCACCCTCGACAGTGAGTTCCGATCACAATATACACCAACCTGTGAATCAAAAAAAGACGTTCATACTTACCAAGAACTTCCTGCTTCCTCCAGTCCGGTCTCCCGGCCGTTGCCTTGGTGACGCGTCCCTCTCTTGTCATCCGGCCCCACCTCCCAGGATGATGCGGCAGTCCATGAGACCGCTGCAGCCTGTGATTGGCTGCAGGCTGTGCTTGGCCTGTGATTGGCTGCAGCTGTCACTTGGACTGAATTGTCATCCCGGGAGGTCGGACTGGAGGAAGAAGCCGGGAGTTCTCGGTAAGTCAGAACCTCTTGTTATTTTTACACATATATGTATATTGTGATCGGAAGTCACTATCCATGGTGCTGAACCAGTTTAACTCTTTCAGCACCGTGGACAGTGACTGTCTCCTGCCGTCGCGTACCCGAACATTTTTTGCCGGGTTCGGTCAAAACGAGTTCGGCCGAACCCGGTGAAGTTCGGTGCGCTCATCTCTATTTTGACACTCCGTTTGGATGTTTGTAAACAGAAAAGCACGTGGTGCTTTTCTGTTTACATTCATCCTTTTGACAGCTCTTGCACGAATCACGCAGTTCGCACGGAAGTGCTTCCGTGCGGCATGCGTGGTTTTCACGCACCCATTGACTTCAATGGGTGCGTGATGCGCGAAAAATGCACGATTATAGAACATGTCGTGAGTTTTACGCAACGCACTCACGCTGCACAAAATTCACGCATCGTCTAAACTGCCCCATAGAGTAATATAGGTGCGTACGACACGTGTGAAAAGCACGCGCGTCGCACGCGCGTATATTACGCTCGTGTAAATGAGGCCTAACGCTGTGGATTTGCCGCACAAAAATATGCGTGGCAAATCCGCACGTAATAAACATAATGTACATTTGGCCTTAATGCTTTAAAGACTAGTCAGCGTTTGCATTTATATTGGGTAGTGTGCGCCAAGCTTTGCTTTCTAATGCTTGTACTGTGGGACCTGCCATAAGAACTAAGTAATAATGTTAGTGGTACAAGACAATATTCAGGTGTAGGGTGAAATATTCCACAGCTTGTAAGTCACCAGCTTTTATCTCAGCATTCTTGGTGTCTGTAATTGTATGTTAGAGCATGCATGTCACTAGCGCCCTCTGCTGTACATCTAGCTGTACTTCCTTGCTTTTATAGATGCTTGTCCATTTTTAAATGAATCACTGAAATGCGCTCGAGTCATTCACTAACCAATGACTCACTAATGACCAAAAGTATTTTGAGACTTAAAGATGTAATAAACAAAAAATAGAACATAGTTTAAAGTGCTTATATGCATACAGCTTCTATCTAATGTTCATCTATTTCACTTCATACACTGATCCAGATAAAAAAAACTTCAAGGACATACAGGGTTTATGCACTACCGTTCAAAAGTTTAGGGTCACTTAGAAATTTCCTTATTTTTGCAAAAAAAGCACAGTTTTTTTCAATGAAGATAACATTAAATGAATCAGAAAGACACTCTATACATTGTTAATGTGCTAAATGACTATTCTAGCTGCAAACGTCTGGTTTTTAATGCAATATCTATATAGGTGTATAGAGGCCCATTTCCAGCAACCATCACTCCAGTGTTCTAATGGTACATTGTGTTTGCTAACTGTGTTAGAAGGCTAATGGATGATTAGAAAACACTTGAAAACCCTTGTGCAATTATGTTAGCACCGCTGTAAACAGTTTTGCTGTTTAGAAGAGCTATACAACTGACCTTCCTTTGAGCTAGTTGAAAATCTGGAGCATTACATTTGTGGGTTCGATTAAGCTCTCAAAATGGCTAGAAAAAGAGAGCTTTCATGTGAAACTCGACAGTCTATTCTTGTTCTTAGAAATTAAGGCTATTCCATGCGAGAAATTGCCAAGAAACTGAAGATTTCCTACAACGGTGTGTACTACTCCCTTCAGAGGACAGCACAAACAGGCTCTAACCAGAGTAGAAAGAGAAGTGGGAGGCCCCGCTGCACAACTGAGCAACAAGACAAGTTCATTAGAGTCTCTAGTTTGAGAAATAGACGCCTCACAGGTCCTCAACTGGCAGCTTCATTAAATAGTACCCACAAAACGCCAGTGTCAACGTCTACAGTGAAGAGGCGACTTCGGGATGCTGGCCTTCAGGGCAGAGTGGCAAAGAAAAAGCCATATCTGAGACTGGCTAATACAAGGAAAAGATTAATATGGGCAAAAGCACACAGACATTGGACGGAAGAAGATTGGAAAAAAGTGTTATGGACAGACAAATCGAAGTTTGAGGTGTTTGGATCACACAAAAGAACATTTGTGAGACGCAGAACAACTGAAAAGATGCTGGAAGAGTGCCTGACGCCATCTGTCAAGCATGGTGGAGGTAATGTGATGGTCTGGGGTTGCTTTGGTGCTGGTAAAGTGGGAGATTTGTACAAGGTAAAAGGGATTTTGAATAAGGAAGGCTATCACTCCATTTTGCAACGCCATGCCATACCCTGTGGACAGCGCTTGATTGGAGCCAATTTCATCCTACAACAGGACAATGACCCAAAGCACACCTCCAAATTATGCAAGAACTATTTAGGGAAGAAGCAGGCAGCTGGTATTCTATCTGTAATGGAGTGGCCAGCGCAGTCACCAGATCTCAACCCCATAGAGCTGTTGTGGGAGCAGCTTGACCGTATGGCACGCAAGAGGTGCCCATCAAGCCAATCCAACTTGTGGGAGGGGCTTCTGGAAGCATGGGGTGAAATTTCTCCCGATTACCTCAGCAAATTAACAGCTAGAATGCCAAAGGTCTGCAATGCTGTAATTGCTGCAAATGGAGCATTCTTTGACGAAAGCAAAGTTTGAAGGAGAAAATTATTATTTGAAATAAAAATCATTATTTCTAATCTTGTCAATGTCTTGACTATATTTTCTAGTCATTTCGCAGCTCATTTGATAAATATAAGTGTGAGTTTTCATGGAAAACACAAAATTGTCTGGGTGACCCCAAACTTTTGAACAGTAGTGTGTATATATATATATTAGCAATTCCATTAACTCTGGTTTTGTCTGGTTTAATATATAAAATTTTAATAAATAATGCTTCTTTCTACCTTATAGAAAAGATATACAAGTAGCGGCTGCTATTCAGAATACCAGATTCTTGGAAATGTTGATTTTCAGGTATGGCTTCACGGGACTTTGGCGGTGAAACATGTCACATGGCCAAACATTAAAGCGTCGCACTGTCTGCATACCACAGCAATAAAAGTGATTGTGGCCGCATTGCGACCCACTGGTTTCCGAGACTGCAACACGACAGTAGCAAGAAATTTTGCGACTGTGGTATCTCAGTCACTGTGACCTGAAGATAGCAATGCATTCACTTTCGTTACTGCGATGCTGGCAGAGTGACACATCAATCTTTGGCCGTGCGACCGGTGTCACGGTCAAAGTCGCTGTGTTGCCCTAGCCTAATAGATGTGAAGCAATTAAGGTTAGGCTCATGCACACAAGCCGTATTGCAACTATATAAGCTCCGACATTTACAGAGCCGTAATATGGCATTTATATTACCTCCATATGCCGCTGATTAGATATGACTTAAATGGGTTTTCTGGACAAAAAAAAATGTACAGTAATAAATTTAGCTTCCAAAAGTTAATAACTTATCAATATAAGGGATGAGCGAATTTCACAAAATTTGATTTGGGTTCGATTTAGCTGAACCAGGCACCGGATTCGATTCAGTCCAAATAAATTCGTTTAATCGAAAGTGCCCCGAATGCCCTAAAAAGCCTTGTATGACACTACGGTTTTCCAGAACTGTATCCAACCCCTTTGAAGCACTTTAACGCCAAAACAGCATTGGTATTGTCAAAAGTGACAGCAACACATATGGCTATAATTAAATGGATGGTAGTTGGTGGTAATAAACAGCCTGTCTCAAAACTCACCGAACTGTTGGATTTTTTATGGTTTTGACTTTTGAATATTAAAAAACTATCCAAAAGTTATGCCATTTTGGGGGCAGATGCCTGCCGCTGTTTATACACACATGGTGCTATTAGAAGAAGTAATGATGTTTTAACAAGCTGTCCAAAAATTATCCCCTTTTTGGAGAGTAGCAACAGGTTTGGTGTTATTTAAAAAATATATATTTATTATCCACCTTCCACCACCACGACTACATGTCCCAGTGATGGTGTGCCTGATCGTCCTGGAACGTGAAGAAGCAAAGGCTTTTTACTTGGACACAGACTGATGTATAACAATGCTGTATAACTGCTTGATGCAGAATAATAAGGCAATTTTTGGTGGCACTAACAAATAGATATATGCAAAAACAATGAGGGACGTCACGTCCGTGACATCTGTGTCAGCAGGCAGCGGCAGTCTATCAGCAGCAGGATTAATGTTATTGAAGATTTGTGAATGATGTGGTGATTTGAAGAATTGTGTAAGAATTGTATAGCTGCAGCAGCTCTCACAGCAATGTTTGCCTGTGCCTTACTAATACCGTGGTCGACTATGGTATTGCTTCCGTCAAAACGACTGAACCCCTGTACAACGTAGACAAACGGAAAGCATTTGCTCCGGATCTGTCACCATTAAAATCAATGGTGATGCAAACGGAAACCTATGGTTTACGTTTGTCTCAGGGTTCCGGTCATGGGTTCCCCTGACGGAAAGCTTCGACAGAATCCCTGAACGGAGCCCTGACGCAGATGTGAACAAAGCCTTACTGACACTAATCCACTATCTATCTGAATTTTGTGTTTTACTATCTCTCACTCTCTGTCTGACGTCCTCTCTCTCCTATCTGTATCCCCACAAAGCACCAACATTTCCTGGTTGGGCTGTTTAAAGTGGCTATGAGGAAGGGCTGCCTGCAAGGCATTATGGAGAAGCCCGCTGTACCGCCGCCCAAGTTCATGTAATCCTTCTTCTCTGTCTTATTCTGGTCTGTAAAATGGCTACCGCCATTTTGGGGCATTCGATGAATCCCAAAAGTTACGGATTAACAAAAATCTGAAACTTTTGGGAAATTTTTAACAAATTCAATCATGGAGGATTGATTTGCTCCTCTCTAATATACATCTTATTTCCCCATGGAGCACTTCCGTGAGGTGCCAGACCGACTGTAGTTCCTCTGCTCATAATTATTGCAGTGTGCTTTACCTTTGTGCATCCAAGAAGAGATTCTGGGATTGTGGAGATTGTAGCATGTTAAATTGGAATGCTGTATTATAGAGATATTCTTCCATAGATGCATTGCTTCTAGGGGTGAATATCTCCTTAATACGGTGCTGTACAGAGGCACCTTATGGCAGCACAGTTGTGTGCATGAGGCCTTTTGACACTTGCCCATTTTCTATATTGACTTAAGTAGGGGAACACAGTTAGGGTATGTTCACACGGCCGTTTTTCGGCCGTTTTTCGGACCGTAAACGCACGAAGAAAGGCCGAAAAATCGGAAGCAGAATGCCTCCAAATATCTGCCAAACATCTGCCCATTGAAATCAATGGGAAAAACGGCGTTCCGATGGGCCGTTTTTTTTTAAAAACGGGCGCGTAAAAAACGGCCGTGAAAACAAAGAGCAGGATACTTCTAGGGACGTTTTTGGAGCTGTTTTTCATAGACTCTATTGAAAAAAGCTCCAAAAACGGCCCTTGAAAACAGCTCCGTACTTTCAGGCGTGTGAACATACCCTATAAAATAATAAACTAAAAAATAGCTCTAAGGACATAATTTATTTTTTTTAAAAAGCCCCCCCCACAATAACAAGAAAAAGAGAGAGAGGCAATACACGTATATGTCTGCACGGTGTTTGTATATTCTCCCTGTTTTTTGCATGGGTTTCTTCCAGGTACTCCAATTTTCTCCCACACTTCACAAAAACATATTGATAAGTTAATTGGAAACTTATCACCGCTATCATGATTTTACAAGGATGACATCACTAATGGGTGAAGCCATGTTCTATCTTACAAGGTTGATTTGCCTCACTAGAAACGTAGAAGATGACATCACTACTACTAATGTACGTATGGCTAGAACCTTTTCATTTCTGGTGTTTCTATGAAATATTCAGTATACTGTAAGCTTTACTTGTCAGAAACATATCTTTGGAAAATAAAATGAAATGTTGGCAAATAGTTTGTTACTGGAGTGTATTGAATTCAGGAGATTTAGGGCACTTTTCACACCAGCTAAAGGTGAATATATGTCTGCTTAACTGACAGCCCTGCCTGGATTTCACCAGCATTAAATATTGCTGCACTTACCAATGGGAATACAATTAGTAGCGCATAATTTGCTGGATTTTTGCCCAAGATCACTTGGAAGTGACTAACTAGAAGGTTTTTATTCAGTCATCATCTAAGAGCAATATCAATGTGACAAATTCTTTACTTAAAGATGTAAGTAGAAGGGAATTACCTAACAGTAATAACCTGATGTCATGTTATTATCAGAATGGGCTGCAGGAAATGTCATATTCCCCAGGGCTATCCTCCAGACCTGTCTGAAGATGTAGTAGTGACTACCAGGACTATCATCAGGGTATAACAAGTGGTATTGCAGTGAGGAGCGTGGGCTGATAAGTTAAAAAATGGTAGCCGGCTGTCCCCAATACTGTGCCTACCACTGCCCTTAACACTGCGCCTTCTGTTGCTCCCAATACATTATGGCCTGCTGCCCCAGTACTGTACCACACTAGTTTCTCTGTCCTAATGCTGTGCCTGCTGCTACCTCTAATATGCATACTGCCCCAAATACCCTGCCGAGTTGCTGCCCTTAGGGCCCATCATACTATGTGTGCTGTTGCCCCAGGTGCCACCAATACCATTGGTGCTGTTAAAGCTTCTGCTGTAACCTGGGCCCCTTTAACCTCCTATCATTGTCCCTTTTCTCATATTGTGCTCTGCTGGCAGTGGCTGACAGGCAGTGTACCAGAGTGAAGCTTGTGCTCTCTGATTCACTGTCAAACTGGCCAAAAAGGAGAGGCGACACTGACAATGAACCAAAATGAATAAACAGCACTCTGAATGACTACTGACTAATTACTTCTAACAGCTCATGTGCTGCTGCAATGGGTGAGCATAAGGGGACGTGCCGCTTGAGAAGGGGAAAAGGAGAGTGTGATTCTGACAGGACAGTGAGAGAAACTGCAGCTCCTGGCGAGATCTGTGTTGTTGGCGTCTTATATAAAGTATAAAGTCATTGACATTGCCTGGCAAGCCTCTTTAATATCCCAGTACAGGTCATCACAGGTGTCACAGGTGATGAAGTCACAGTTGAGGTGTGGCAAGTGTTGACATCACAAGGGGTGCTAGGACTATAAATTCAGCCAGAGACCCACAGTTCCCAGACTGCCGCTGTGGCTTAAACATCGAGTAAGAGTGGATTATGGCAGAGGTGTGGTTTGTGTCCTTTGAAGCTTCATAGTGGGAGATGATATCACAAGTGTGACATCATGGGGGCCAACATCACTGCTTTCATGACGTCACCAAAGATGTCATGATGGCCCCTGCTAGATGCGTCGTATACCCCATTTAGTCTTCCCAGTGGGTGCTGAGGTCACAAGCACGATATCATTGCCTTGGGGACATCAATGCTCATGATGCTATTGGAGGTGTGGGGGTTTGTCAAGGAAATAGGCTGGTGTGTCAGTGATGTTGTCTGACATGTCCCCTCTTAGTCCCCAGAACAGGTGAAGACATCACAATTAGGGGGGTGGTTGGAGGTGATGCCACAAGATGTCCTCACCTTATGGACTGAACGGCAGGACCTGCAACTCCCAGACGGCGCAAAGGCTGTACCCATGATCAAGGGAGGAACATGCTGTAGGCATGTTGCATCCCCTTCGGAGGTAATGATGCTACAGGTATAAGGTCACAGGTGCAAACACAACAGCTGATGACACCTAAAGCTCCATAGTGGTTGATGACGCTATGAGGACCGACATCTCTGCTTTGGTGACATCATTGCCAAAAATGTCATCTGTGCGGTTGTCAGGAACATTCCTAAGTTTACTGTCAATGAGCATTGCATAGTTCTATTAAATATATATATAAATCTGTGGTTTTAGTGTGACTAATGAATCGGAAAACCTGCTGTGACATGTCAAGCCCTACAATGAAGAACTATATCCATACATGGGCTCTGTGGGAGGGGGCACAGAAAGAACTGATTCATACAATGGGCATATTTAATCTGGCCCAGCACATTCGGTTCCCAATAGTGTATTATACTGCTGTAAATTATCCCCACTGCCGTCCCCAATATTGTGCCTGCTGCAGCTCTCAATACCAGCTCCATGCTGCTATCCAGGTAGATCCAAATTACATTTTTTGTATCCTGCTCGAGATGACCGCAGTACTGCAACTGTGGCTGCTGCTGCCCAAAATACTGCACTATGCTGGTGTTCACACTACTGCACTGTGTACATTACCACCATGTGTAAAGGCATTTAACACATAAGGGGATTGCTATTTAAGTCATTCCCTATTAGGGTGGGGGTACACAGCAACTTTAATCGTGTAACAAGAATGTCGCAATGCAACATCGCAAGTAGTGATTGACAATGTGACTTAACGCGACTGCAACGCGACAGTCGCAACAAATCCAAACCTTCTGGATTTTTTATCGCAACTAAATTCCATCCTAAAATCTTTGCGATGCAATGTCACGCAAGTTCGCAACCAAAAATGCCATGTAGCCTAAATTGTTAAAAAAAAAATACACCAAATAGGAATCTTCACTGTTAAAATGATAACGTCTGTTCCTTTCAGGAGACATCTTATATAAAACACATATAATTATAGATAGAATTATCCTCATATTTACATTTTCATAGTATTGCTATATGTGCCTGGTTCCCATTAGGATAATACGACCACACAGACGCACAGTTATTCTATTTGTTGAAAAAAAAAGCCAGAAAACGTGATCTGTATTAAATATTAACTACAATGGGTACAACCTGGCAGATGTCTCGCTGTAAAATCTGAAATCAAACTATAAATATTAATCTATAAAACTGTTGTGATATCCCCACAATAAGCTCAGCATTTAACGCACTCTGCAGTCAGGAAACGGTTAATGTTTTCTGAGATCATAAACAAAAGGACTCGATGACTATGAAAGGCTAATGGTACATTTTCATAGGGATGATAGACGAGGTGCTCAGAAGAAGGTGACAGATGAACTAGCAGCCGAAATCTTTTATGTATGAGCTCTTGTATATAGAGGTTAGGCATCGGCAATAATTGGCTCATCTGCTTCCATGTGCTTTAAATGACTTATCTCCACCAGCATTAAAAGAAAAGTCGGGAGCTTCATTTAATCCTGTTCAACAGCAAGTACAAATCCTGTATTAGAAAAAGACATTTTATATGAGGCAAATGTAACAAACAATTATTGAAATTCTGCACATTGCTTCTTTTACTGGTTTTAGCTGCCATAATGAGATATCGATCATTGGTGCGACGATTTTAAAATGTAATTTAGTAAGTACATAATAGTGTACGTTCAGCCTCATTATAAGGCCTCAAGCAAACGAGCGTTGCTGTTGATCGGGCCGCAAACTACGGATCCTACTGTGTATTTGGGTCCATAATGACTGAGTTAATTCCGAATCCAGTCCATATGTCCATATATTACGGCCATGTTGTTTCCGTGTGTCATCCGTATTTCGCAGTCCGCACCCATGGGGAGGTCACGTATCGGATTTGCCAGGCATTTCCTTTTGTGTGCTGTCTGTAATTTTTGTGGATCCATAGACTTGAATGGCGGCACAGCTCTATAACTTGCACAATGGAACAACAGATCCTCAAAAAAACACTGATGTGTGTGTGTGTGTGTGTGTGTGATCCTGGCCTTAGGCTTGAATCACACTTGCAGTTTTTGTGGCAGTTATTAATGTAGTTTTTTGGGCCAAACACAGGAGTGGATCCAAAAAGTAGGAAAAGCATAAAAGAACCATACCTCTCTACTGTATTGTAAAGAGAGACAAATCCTGCAGTGCTGCGACAACTTTTTTTTAACATTAAGCCACGCCCTGACCCCACCCAATCCCCGCCCATACACACCGTTCAGCCCACACAGTATAATGTCCCCATAGTGGCCCCCACACAGTATAAGGCCCCTATAGTGCCCCCACACACAGTATAAAGCTCCTATAGTTCCTCCCCACACAGTATAATGCCCCCATAGACTATATTGCCCCCATGATGTCCACCACACAGTATAATGCCCCCATAGTGTCGCCGACACAGTATAATGACCCTATATTGTCTCCCACACAGTGTGATGCCCCCATAGTACCCACACAATATAAAGCCACAATAGTGACCACCACACACAATAAAAAGCCCCCATAGTGCCTCCCCACACACAGTATAATTCCCCCACACAGCATAATGGCCCAATTAGCCTCCCCACAGTATGATGACCCCATAACTGCCCCCACACAATATAATGCCCCCATAGTTGCCCCCACGCATAGTATAATGCACCCATAGCTGTTCCCACACACAGTATGCCTTCATAGTGCCTACTAAAAATAATAAAATAAATACTCATCTAGCCCCGTTCCCACAATGAGTGGAGGAAATCCCTCAGCAGGTTTCTTCCGGTCTGTGTGTGGCTCTGTGCATGCAGGCGTGATGACATCACTGCACCGCGGCTGTCTGAACCAAGCCTCTCACGGCTGGCATTACATAGTGAATGGAGGAGCAGGGAGCTGATGGCTCCCTGCTCCACCATTGGTTTCAACTGTATCTGTGTCCTAAAGATGCACGTACAGTTGAAACCGGGACATGCCACCGGCCACACGGGAGAGCATTATCTTTCTCCTATTTTTATTGCCCAAAGCAAAACTACGGGGAAAAAAATCAACATTTGCATTGAAAATGGTTGAGATGCTGATGTTTATGCAGTGTAAGGCACGCAGGATGCAAATGCACCAGATTTTCCTTCAAGTTTGTGCATGTAATATCCACAGCCGATAACAGCACCAGCCATCTAGATGAGATTTGAACAAATCTCATCCACATGCGGCAGGACATTTTTTGCACGGAAATCTGAGAATATTGTGTAATTTTAAATTTACAGCATGCACATTCTGGTATTAGATATTCACAGCAGATTTCACCCTTTTCAATGTAGAAGGGGTGAAATCCGCAGCAAATGTGACACATGCGTATTTTGCTGTGGAAATGCTGCGTAAAATCCACAACAAATCCGCTACGTGTGTTTGTGGGTACTCTTAGGCCCTGTTCACACTGAGTTTTTTAACACGTTGTTTGACGCGGAAACCGCATCGGAAAACGCTTCAAAAAAAGGCCAAAAAACGCCTCCCATTGATTTCATCCACAAGGACTTTTGGCGGGTGCAGACTTCACCTGGTCAGGCAGCACAAAGATGCCCTAGAAAAAAGTGCTCTATCTGGTAACAGATGCTCTTTAACATTGGAAACATCTCATTAAAGCCACCCTTCAATTACTACCCTTTAGCCACCCCCTTCGATATAAATGATTTTCAATTACAATCTTGTTCAGCATTACTTTATTCACAGGTTACACTGTAATTAATTGACAGAAAGAGTAGACAGAGTGAGAATTCAATCCATGATACCTAATGTAAAAAATGTTTACAAATGTGGTTTCCAATGCTGCAGTTTTCTTTTCCCCAGAAAATAGAGAGAAAATAGAGAGAACCATAACAAAGCGTGATGTATAAGGTAAAATGCATGATGTCACATAGCTATAAGAACCCTTCTAGGAACTGATGAGGTCTAAAAGACAAAACAGATTTTGGTGTCTAGAAATGTATGTTAATATCTCACACCTTCTGTTGAGACATTGACTTAAAGGCTATATACACCTTTGGCATGGAAAAATATAATTGTGGTTACCTGGAGTACAAAATAAAAAAAATTGCACAAGGTTTTAGGCTGCAATCTTCATTCCTTGATTAATTTTCAGACCCCCTGATATCCAGTTCACAACCTGCGCCTAGTTTCAGATTTTTATCATGTGAGCGTGTCCCTCCCAGTAAGGGCCTGTTCACATCAGCGTTGCCCTTCCGTTGAGGGGTTCCGTCGGAGGTTTCCGTCGGGTTAACCCCTCAGCGGAAAGGCAAACGGAAACCTCAGCTTCCGTTTCCTCACCATTGAGCTCAATGGTGACGGAAACATAGCTAATGGTTTCCGTCTGTCACCGTTGTGACAGGGTTCCGTTGTTTCGGACAGAATAAATAGCGCAGTCGTGGAAACTAACGCAGATGTGAACACACCCTTAGGTTACATTCACATAACAGTGAAAAAAAATGGCCATTAAAAACTGATCAACTGTCAGTTTTTCATGGCCATTTTGAATCAGTGTGTCTCCAAAGTTTCATCCATTTCCAGTCCATCTGTCCGTTTTTAATGGCATTCGTTTGCCATCCGTTTTTACCATCCGTTTTTCATGGGCGTTAAAAAAACTGATGGATTTAATTTGTTTGTTTTATTGTCCAAACCCCCTGAAAACACCACTATCCCATGTAGATAGTGCTGCAATGACCCTGTAGATAGTGCCACAGTGCCCACTGTAGATAGTGCCCATATAGGGCCACAGTGCCCACATATAAAGTGACATAGTGCCCACATATAAAGTGCCAGTGCCCTCATAGTGCCACAGTGCCCATGTAGATATCACAACAGTGTACCCTGTAGATAGTCACACCCCCATGTATTGCCACAGTGCCCATGTAGCTAGCGCCACACCGAAGTAGATATGTAGAAAGCACCACCCCCCTGTAGATAGCACTACTCCCACTGTAGATAGCACTCGCCCCTGGAGATAGCACCCCCCCCCCCCCCCACTGTAGATAGCACCCCGATTGTAGAAAGCACCCCCCCCCCAGTAAATGACACCTCCCCCTGTAGATAGCACCCCCATGTAGTTTCCCTCTGGCCGGGAATTTCACTCCTAGAGGGAGCCCCTGATGTCTCTGTCCATATATGGGCAGTGACGCCCGGGGCTTCTCCAGTAGTGGAATCCCCTAACCAGAGCGTCAGCCGGGGATTCCGCTCTGGCAGGAGATTGCAGAGGTAGCCCCTGACGTCACTGTCCATATATGGACAGTAACCCCAGGGGCTTCTCCAGTAGTGTAATCCCCTGTCTAGAGCGTCGGCCCGGGATTCCGCTCTGGCAGGGGATTCCAGAGGTAGCCACTGACGTCACTGTCCATATATGGACAGTAACTCCAAGGGCTTCTCCAGTTGCGGAATCCCCTGGCCAGAGCGTCGGCTGAGGATTTTGCTCCTTCAAGGAGCTACAGTGGCGCTATCTACAGGGGGGGTCAAAAGGAGACAGGGGTCCCCGGCCAGAGATCTCGCGATGCTCTGGCCCGAGACTCCACAGTTGAAAGCCCAACATCACTGTCCATGTATGGATAGTAATCTCAAGGGCTTCCCTGGGCTCAGCGCTCAAAGTGATGCTGTGTACTGGGAATCCTCGGTCAGGATCCGTTTTTACCGGCTGTTACAAGGATTGATTCATAAAAAACGGCCGGTAAAAACTGATCCATTAACTTCTATGGGAGCCGTGGGGCTGTCAAAATGGCCAAAAATAGGACATGTCCTATTTTTTGACCGCCAGTTTTCACGGGCCGTTAAAAAAATGGCCGTGTGAATATACCCATAGAAATGGCCGTTTTTTATTTTAATGTGAATGTAGCCTAATACATGCTGGATGTGGTGTCTGTGTGTCCAGAATGCTGCTGCTTTCACTAACTCACATGTATCAGCATAGATTCAACCTTGTACTGCTTTCTCCTTCTACAACCCATGACCGGTCTCTTTACCCTTGTCCTGACAGACACTGATGCTGGTAAGTGTATGATTGACCTCCTCCTGCAGACTTCCCTGGGTTATATCCATTCTATCACTGATAGCCTGTGTGATTAAAACCCTCCCCCTATGCTTTCCTCCCTTTTTACACTTTGATACTGACAGCCTATGTTATCTGCCCTCCCTGAAGACTTGGATGCTTTCTTCCCTCTCCACACTCTGATCTGCCGCATACAACCTCATCCCCCTACCTGCTGCTATCTGAAACACTGAGAGAAGGGAGGGGAGAGAGCAGATGATGTTAGCCCCCAAACAGGAGCAGTGTGTTGTGGGATTTATATAAAAATTTGCAGGACAACCAGGTAGATATAGGAGCTACACAGACTCGACAGCAGTAAAATGGTAGGAATATTTTAATGAAGATTATTAAGAAGTTGCTTAATTTTGCATTTAGGAAACAAATAAACAATAATAAAAAAAATTTAACGCATAGGTGTCCATGGCTAGCCACGTAATTGTCACTTTAGGGATAGTACCCTTCCTTCTGGAGGCGAGCTATGAGTATATGTGATGAAATTAAGAAATTATTGTAGAGAAGAGGTTTTCTACAAGCCAACTCATGACAACATTGTAGTCAGAAGGACCCAGCCCCAATGTGTAAGCCTATAACACTTTATTAAATCCATACACCAGTGAATTAATACAAAGTGTGTACAATTCTGTACACTGTAACAATGTGTATCAATATAATTTACCACTAGATGGAGTTATAATGCAATAATGGAGCTCATATCTGAGAGCACTAGCTCGGGATGCAGTTTATGTGGTTTCATGTTCTGTTATATTAGATGAGCTAAATTAATTGGATCCTTGTTGAAAATTAAATATTTTATATTTGCATTAAGAGACATTTATTGTTTATTTAAAACAAACTTCACAAGGTGATTCAGGGGGATTGAGCTAAAGCAAAACACAGTACATAAAACTGAAATAGTAGTTGAGTAGAATAAAAAAAAAATAGGAAAATAAAAGAAAATACAAGCCAGAAATCTAAGACCCAATTGTATATATTTAGAAATGTCAAAATCCAAATGCTGAAATGTATATAGAAGATAATCCATCCAATATTAATGACTCTATTTGCTGTTTCCATAGTTATGAGTATGATTTTTTTTTTTGCTTTATATTAAAACAAATATTTTGATTTCTACAACTAATTCTCTTTTACCCTTTTTCCCCAGTGCATTACCAACATCAATATCTGTCGTGCACGGTCACAAGATATTCCCTGAGCTGTTGATCACGAAACAAAGATTCTACAGTCTTGAGCAATTCGAGTTCAAGGCTCCTTCTAAATATAGCACCAATTCATGTTGTTCTGTATTTGCAGCCAAGGAACACGAGACTTATTTAGAATGGTAAGGCCGACTATTTCCCCACAGTGACTCAGTTGTGACTGTACCGTTACATATATCCTGAAGGAGCGTTACATCAGTGACGTCATGTGATCAATGGAGTACCTAATGCGTCACTATAACATGAGAATGAATGGTTTACCCTACATGGTGCTTTTATTTATAAGAGACACTATTAAACAAAGCAGTAAAAGAATCAGTATATACCACGTAGATTGCTGAAAATACATTTAATGTAAATTTTACCAAAGTCCTTATAGAAGTGGCATAGCCATAGAGGGTGCAGAAGTTGTCATCGGACCAAGTCCCTGGTGCCTGAGGAGGACCGAATCTCAGGACTGATAAGCCCTAGACTGTTTAGCCCCAGACTGAGGTAGAGCTACAAAGTGGTATCACAGCCAGCACATTGCAGTTACTCTCCTTTATTGTCTATGCAAGCTACATTGGCAAGCAACTCAATTATGAACAGTGACATTCAGACGTTACCTTGGTAAGTTTTCCACCTTGAGAACTATATAGTCACGTATGGCCACAATGTTTCATTTGCAACTTTTATTATTTTTTATGGAAATTAAAAACAACACGGCTCATACTGAAGTTGTATGATGACATTTAGTTGCAGTGAATCTGCCATATAGCGCAACCGTCATAAAAAGAATACTTGCGGAAGAGGCTTCTCCACTGGAACATTTCAGCTTTTGTGGCATCTACTATAACAAGAAGGACAACAGATGTTAGTTTATTTTATAAAGGGGTTCCATGGAACCTAGTCAGGGGTGTCCCCAAAAGACAGCAACAGGAGACCATCACTTTTAGAAGAGGAATGGACTCATTTCATCCTGCTCAATCATGAATGGCAAAGCAGTCAACAAATATGGGCCAGAATGTAAAGTTGGGCAAGTATTTTGAAATTATGCATATCCCTCTACACCAAAATTATTTGAGGTAGGAATGGAAGTAGGTGCTCCATGGGAGTGACAAATGTTTTCAAGGCTTTTTCCACAGTAAGGCTTCGTGTCCACCTGCGTCAGGATTCCGTTCTGATGTTCCATCGGAGCTTTCCGTCAGAACGGAACCCTGACTGAAACAAACGGAAACCATAGGTTTCTGTTTGCATCACCATTGATTTCAATGGTGACGGATCCGGTGCAAATGGTTTCTGTTTTGTTTCAGTTGTGCAAGGGTTCCGTCATTTTGACAGAATCAATACAGTATTAATTCCGTCAAAACGACGGAACCCTTGCACAACTGATCAAACAGAAACCATTTGCACCGGATCCGTCATCATTGAAATCAATGGTGATGCATGCGCCGTTCCCACACAGATGGCGTACACTATAGTGAATGGAACGGCTCCTGTTCGCATTCTCTATGGGGATGTATGTGCCGTATTCCATCTCTGTATGTGTCGTTAATCGACACATACAGAGATGAAAAAAAAATGGCAGCCCCATAGAGAAGTAAAAGAAAGAAAAAAGAAAAAAGTAAAACTCAAAAACACAAATAAATAAAATTTATTTTAATAACATACTAAAAGCAAAAACATATAAAAAATATTTTTTCCGTGACACCTTCCTTTTAAAGGCTGTGCCTCCTATTGCTTCTCAGTCCCATTCATTTGAATGGGATTGAGCTGCAGTTAGCTGCAGTACGAGGCACAGCCACTACCAAATGTATTGAGCTGTGCCTTGTAACCAATTAAGGGGGCACAGGTACGTACGGCGCCTGTAATCAGCTGACTGGTTGGGGTGCCATGAGTCGGATACCCACCAATCGGATATTGCTGGCTTATACTAAGGCTAGGTCATCAATATCAGTACCGGAAACCCTTTTTAACAATACCTCCATGAAAGGGCATTTAATGCTCGGCATCAGAAAAGCAGGGCTTCACCCACTATAAAGATATATCATTAATCATCACAGAATGTTGAACATATTTAGGTAAAAAAAAAACAAAAAGGTGTTCAAGGGTTGACAGCACAAAATCTGTTTTACTTTTAAATAAGAGGAAAATCCAAATGGACAGTCTCTCCTCAACTTTCATCTACTGATCATATAAAAAAGCACATTATACTACAATTCTCTGCATGAAACAAGTGCCAGATAATTACATTTTCTGGATTATCACACGCAGCATTAATGAAATTTCACTGTATATTATCCATAATGTATTTAAAGGCTCCAACTTTCTCGCATTCCCCATATATCCAAAGTTTCTTAGTGAGAATAGAGAAACCGCAATGTAAACAACAAGTTTTTTAGAACTGCCATAATGCCATATAATCCCTGGACAGATAGTGTTGTGCAGTCCCCATATAAAAATAAGTTTTCCCATTTGGTCAACCCCATCATCGAACGATCAGGTGATCACCAGAGGCCTGGCTTCTTCATCCCCCGGGAACTCCATATGTGCCTCTGTAGGGGAAATATAGCACCACAAGGAGCCCATTTAAATGAATAGGTGAACCTTAATCAAATCCACCAAAAACAGGAACCTCACAGGGTCATTGTTCAGAGGTCAACCAAGAAAGTGCCATACACCATGCATTTACTGCATACATTGCACAGATAGTACTGTACATACAGTATACTGAAGTAGTGTTATACAGTGCCCACATAAAGCCAAAAAGTGCCCACATTATTTCACACTTTGACCAGATACAGCCATAGAGTGCTCAGATAGTGCCGAATTGTGTCCACAAAGAGTGATAACATGCCCATATAAAGTTATGCCATACTTAGTGCCTTAAGGGAGTTTTACACTGGGCGATTATCGGGCAGATGAGCGTTCATACCCAAAGCGTGTGTATCAGGGGCGTAGCTAAAGGCTCATGGGCCCCGATGCAAAAGTTCTTATTGGGCCCCCCCCCCCCCCGCAATCTTCTCTTGGCCGACGGTCCGCAACTTTCAGCTGCATCGCTGGGTCTCCTAAGTGACTCACCAATGCAGCACTAGCAGCCAGGGGCGTCACTAAGGGCTTAAAATGTCAGGGGAAATAGCCCCAATATATATGTGTCCGCCCAAAAAAAATGTGTGTATAGGAGACAGCATAGCATATCTATAGCACTACGACCCTATAAACTATGGATAGGATTAGATACAGTGGCTCAGCAGACAGTATCACACATGATAGGATTAGATACAGTGGCTGAGCAGACCGTATCACACATGCGACCACTGCGACCCCTATAGCTACGCCAGTGGGTCCCAGCGATAACAAAATGATCACTTATCCTAAGGATAGGTGATAATTTATGATTCTGTAAAATAAAAAAAAACTTAAGAAAATGCCCGTTACTAGATATTATCTAACAAATCTGTAGGAGCAGCCTCTTAATTATCTATAGTTTCCAATGGACACTGGCATAGCAGAGCTGTGTGCTTCACGTGCAATCATTCATGACCCACAGTAACCTCTAGCCCCCTTATCAGTGTCTTCCCGATAACTGGAGGCTGAGCTGTCCTGTATTGAATTATGACCCTCAGTAACCTCTGTTATCAGTGTCCTGTCTGCGCTCTCACTGCTGAATCCTCCCGTTCTGTCCTCTATTTGCAGGATAGAAAGAACAGAGAGAGAGACTGCAAAGATCAAACAGTATAGGGAAAAAACACTAAAGAAAGCCAATGTAACTGCATGAGTAACGCCTGTCCAGACCTCACATGGATGTGGGGGAAACGAGCTGCGATAAGACATGAGCTTCTCCTTACACAGCGTGCGGCAGTGTGTGTATCTAGACTCCTCCTCCCCTGTCTCCTCCAATCCAGTGCCTCAGAGCACAAGAAGGGAGGGGGAGTACACACGCTGCTGCACCTGCGCTGTGTAAAGATCGATTTTATCTAAGAAGCAATGATATGGACACTCTAAGTGTGGCGAGGAGGGCCCGTGGGCCCCTCAGGCTTAGGGGCCCTGTCGCAACTGCGACCGCTGCGACCCCTATAGCTACGCCACTGGTGTGTATACAATGTGACATCATAATATGAAGCAACTGTACAACAAAAACAAAGTACAAAACTAATTCTCGTACTGAAATTTGAGTATGTGCAAATAATGATCAATATGTATCAAGGTCTATAGCAGATTCGGAGTCCAGAGAGGAAAACCCCTTTAATTTTGATTTAAGGTGGGCGGCCCATAAGGATATAAGATATTTTTGCAATTTTCTGCGCTTTTTTTCTGCAGTTTTCGCTGTGTTTTTCGTGCCATTTTTCGCCAGCGGCCATTGAAGCTAAGGCAAGGACCGAACCTCCCACTCCCGTCTCCAAGATTTCTCTCGTGCTGCACCCGTCCTCTGGAATTTGCTACCCCAATCAGATTAATTCCCAATATCCACAGTTTTAAACGTGTCCTGAAAACACATCTATTTAGACAGGCCTATAACATTCCCTAATCTGACTCCTTTCCATGGCCCCTTCAGAATAAGATTCCCTCACACTCCTTCTCTTCATGTCCGTCATACACGGATACTGGCTGGTGACCGGCTCATGCAGCTTCATGTTACCACCCCATGTGTATAAAAATGGCCGGACTATTGTACAGAACAAACACTGTTACACTTTGTGTCTCCCTTATGTCCTCATAGATTGTAAGCTCTTGCGAGCAGGGTCCTCACTCCTCAAGTTTGAATTGTAAATGAAATGTGTCACTATGTAATGTCTGATATTGTCTGTACTATGTACCCCCTGAACTGTAAAGTGCTGCGTAATATGTTGGCGCTATATAAATAAAGATTATTATTATTATTATTAAGGACCGCCGGCAAAAAAAACAACGAAAAACACTCGGAAACGAGCGACAGAAGTTTTTTCTGCCTCCCATTGATTTCAATGGGTGGTCAGAGGTGGAACCGCAGCAAGAAAGGACATGCCGCTTTTTTTTCCCGTGAGTAGCTAAACGCCACCCGGGGGAAAAACCGTCTCTGCCTTAGAATTGAAATCAATGAGGGGCAATTTCAGAGGTTTTTTGGCACTTATTCCAACGCACCTTTGTTTTAACGTTAGTGTCAGTTAGATATTGATATCTGTAGATGTCGGTTGATCCTGACATCACCATTTTTTAAAATAATTTATGCTATTTTCATCATGTGAAATGCCGAGCGTCGGCTGGAGTCTCTCCATCACAGAGCGGCCAATAATCTCCACCCGCTAGTTTCTGCATTGAGAACAAACTCTCCTGTACCATTCTGATGTTGTGCTGCCCTCTGCTGACAGCAACTGGTAAAGCTAGTAATCTGTCATTTACTGTAGAAAAGGATCCTTAGCTTTCAGGACATTTGAATCCATGTATCCCATTTTATTGTACCCATCCCAATTAGTATTTTTAATACCTCTCACTGAGTTGTTTTGGGTGTTCTGTCTTTGTGGTGATGTTTTTTTCCAGGAAAATGACTGACTGGCAGTGGAACCTTGCAGACAGGTGTGTATTTGCCCTACAATCCCTTGAAACATTGTGACAGCACCCAGCGGATCTGCATTGAACTAATTATGTGATTTATATTCTAAAGCCTATTGGCTGTTAGGTCCTGTATGTCAAGGTAAAGGGGGGGTGAATATTTATTCATACAGTTATTTTGTATTTAATCAAATCAGGAAATGTAGAGATTTCTTTTCACTTTGACATTATAGGTTTGTTTTTTTTTCAGTTGACCAGGATCATAAAATTTTAATTAAACCATCTATGATCAGTGATGTTACACAATTAAACATGAAAAAGTCCAAAAGGTCAATACTTTTTATAGGCTCTGTATATGCAAATTGGAAAATCATTAAGTCATTGGTGGAGATTTATTAAGGCTGGCATTTCATACGCCAATCTTAAACTAATGTTCGTTGGAGTAAATTTGGCGCATCTTGGACTGTCCTAGAGACAGAAAACGCTCTGAATATTGCACAATTTTAACCCCTTTATAAACAAATGTCTCACAGGGACAGGTAACTGGTTAGGTGCAGCCAACATTGGTGTAAAGCACCCCCAAAATGTCACAAAAATAGCAGACTCGCTGATTCATAGCTTAACTAGAGAAAAAAGAGTCCTTAAAGCCATATGTAAAGTACAAAAAACAAATTTTATTACATATAATTTACATATCGAACACTTAATAAAAAACATGGCGAGGTTTCTAAAAAAGAAGAAGTAGCACGTGGGTCACTGACAAGTAATATAAAATACCAAGTCATATTATGTAACCATGGGGACATGGGCATGACAGTAAATAACACAGAAGGATACAGGTATGTAGTGTGATAGTGACTAGTAGATAATTGTAACAGCAGCTGCCAGCTACTAATTTTTAAAACCCTCACACTACTGTAACTGTATCACTCCAAAAGGAGGGAGAGGGGATTCAAGTCAGGAAACCCTTTACTCAAATGTATGCATCCTAAAGTTGAAGCAGCTTCAAAGAGATCAAAAAGTTGCTCAAGAGGAAAAAGACATCCATTCTCAATATAATTTAAATGTACTATGCATAAGTCCCCAAGAGCCGAAAGGAGTACCATCAAGTATACCTGCAATACATAAGCAGGATGTACAGAGTGTGCAAGGCTATTCGTCTGGGATCCCCAGATACCGCCAGAAAAAAGTCCACTCACCCATGGTTAGAAGAGTAAAGTTCGTGGTCCACGTGCAGGCAAAATCACCACCCCAACGCGCATTTCGCTGTATCAGCTTCCTCAGGGGGTATAATCTAAGCTCTATCCTGTCCGCCTTTTTATATTGTCCCACGTCCCGAGTCGCAAAGAGGGAAAGGACGAAAGAACCTTTTACACCCGATAAGTAGAAGAAAGAAAGATCAGTCGGATAATACCATTAGATTTATTTCCACTTTTAACAACCAGTGGCAAACAATGAGATCAATTTTAGAGAAACATTGGCCGATCTTACATACAGATCCTGTTTTCTCTAAAGCCCTACAAACTAGTCCTCAGATGACGGCCAGGAGAAATAAAAATCTGAAAGATATACTAGTTAAAAGCCATTATGTACCTCTACAACTCAACCCCTTCTCCTCACGAGGTCCAATCCAGGGATGCTATCCCTGCGGTGAGTGTGTGGCATGTGCCAACATAATAAGGACCTCTTTTACTTCGGTAAAAAATGGACGCAAGTTCAATATCCTACACTACATATCATGTAGCACGACCCATGTTGTGTATTACGCAACATGCGGATGTCCAAAAGTATATGTTGGCCTTACCTCCAGACAACTTAGGATCCGTGTCCGCGAGCATGTGAGGGACATCCGGGCTGCAAAAAGAATTGATGATTTGTCATTATTAAAAACAATACCCAAGCACTTTAAATTACATCATAGATGTGACCCTAAAACTTTTTTAGTGCGAGGCATTGACACGGTACATTGTGGTGTCAGAGGGGGTAATGCGATTAAAATTCTAGCACAAAAAGAGTGCCGATGGATTATTACCCTTGGTACTCTGACCACCTTTGGTCTATATGAAAATTTGAGCTTCTTTCCCTTCCTATAGATCATACTCTTCCACTAGAATCTCTTGCGGTTTTTAAGGCGATTTTATATTTTATATTTTAATATCCATCCGTCCTACCTGTAAAATGTTACTAACTTTCTATCCCCACGTCCACGTTTAGATCTGGTCGTATCTTGTATATGAGGACTGTTCGTTGTCGGATGACCGTGAATGTACTTCAAACGACAAGAAGATTATTCGACTAACCAACAGCAGACATCCGAATGTGAAATGAATAATGTGTACTCATACTACCCATTATGGTGCAAAGTAAGACGGTGGGAAGATATCCCGCTCTCCCTTGTGGTTGAGGCCCTGAAAATCTGCCTCTCTATATCTATACTCATATCTGTATATTATACGTTTTTTGTAGTGTGTTGTATGTAATTTCCTTATTACACTTATCAGTATTTTCATTATACTGTCATATTAATTATTTTTAGTTAATTATGTAATTTTCATTCATTGGTGTGCACTTTGTATTTTTCTTTGTATTGCTTTGCATGTATTTTCCTTATTGCACTCATCAGTATTTCATTATACTGTCATATTAATTACTATCACCATTATTTAATCTTTATAAATTTATAAATATGAAAATTTAATCTACTAGTGTGCACTTTATACCTTTCCCCCAACCCCCTCCCCTCCTCCTCCCCCCCCCCTCTCCCTTCACCCTTGTATCCGAGCTGTTTTGGTCCCGGTCTTAATGAATTTATTATCCTATGATTACCTGATAGATAAATAAATATTTTTATACTTTATATATATTATTATGTCTCACATATATTTATGGAAACATGTATTTGTACTAACCTTCTCTTTTCTGTATTTATATTATTTTATTTTATTTTATGTTCAGGATTTCTAATAGAAAACTTAAGTAATTGGGGCAGATATGATTGCTTGTATAGGAATTATTCTTTGAATGTGCTGTTTAGGAGTACCTGGGGTTTGTACTGAGAGGAGCACCATCTAAGTATAGATAAAACTCTGTGAGAAAATACAGACCACATCGCTGGGGTTGCGCATGAGCAGAGATGCCGGGCGCGTGTCTCGGCCCCCTCTCGTCTATACACCCACTGTGCGCTTGCGCGATCTCCATGGAGACGCGTCTTTGGAGACGCGCGTGCGCAGTTCGGGAGTGACGACTGGTGACCGAGATCCCGTGATTTCCGACGCAATCTCGCGCATGCGCCATGGACCACTGATGAGGTCTGACATCCGGAACTTCACTCCCTTTCCCTCTTTGCGACTCGGGACGTGGGACAATATAAAAAGGCGGACAGGATAGAGCTTAGATTATACCCCCTGAGGAAGCTGATACAGCGAAACGCGCGTTGGGGTGGTGATTTTGCCTGCACGTGGACCACGAACTTTACTCTTCTAACCATGGGTGAGTGGACTTTTTTCTGGCGGTATCTGGGGATCCCAGACGAATAGCCTTGCACACTCTGTACATCCTGCTTATGTATTGCAGGTATACTTGATGGTACTCCTTTCGGCTCTTGGGGACTTATGCATAGTACATTTAAATTATATTGAGAATGGATGTCTTTTTCCTCTTGAGCAACTTCTTGATCTCTTTGAAGCTGCTTCAACTTTAGGATGCATACATTTGAGTAAAGGGTTTCCTGACTTGAATCCCCTCTCCCTCCTTTTGGAGTGATACAGTTACAGTAGTGTGAGGGTTTTAAAAATTAGTAGCTGGCAGCTGCTGTTAGGGCATGACCACACGTGGCGGATTTCCTCCGCAACTGTCCGCATCAATGCCGCACAGAATCTGCGTTGCAGATTCTGCTGCGGATCTGCACAAAATGTGCAGTAAATTGATGCGGACTAGCTGCTGCGGACTGCGGGAAAAGTGCTTCCCTTCTCCCTATCAGTGCAGGATAGAGAGAAGGGACAGCACTTTCCCTAGTGAAAGTAAACGAATTTCATACTTACCGGCCGTTGTCTTGGTGACGCGTCCCTCCTTCGGCATCCAGCCCGACCTCCCTGGATGACGCGGCAGTCCATGTGACCGCTGCAGCCTGTTATTGGCCTGTGATTGGCTGCAGCCGTCACTTAGACTGAAACGTCATCCTGGGAAGCCGGACTGGAGACAGAAGCAGGGAGTTCTCGGTAAGTATGAACTTATATTTTTTTACAGGTTGCTGTATATTGTGATCGGTAGTCACTGTCCAGGGTGCAGAAACAGTTACTGCCGATCGCTTAACTCTTTCAGCACCCTGGACAGTGTCTATTTACTGACGTCTCCTAGCAACGCTCCCGTCATTACGGGAGCCCCATTGACTTCCTCAGTCT
The DNA here is from genome assembly GCF_050947455.1 of Rhinoderma darwinii. Taxonomy (NCBI): domain Eukaryota; kingdom Metazoa; phylum Chordata; class Amphibia; order Anura; family Rhinodermatidae; genus Rhinoderma; species Rhinoderma darwinii. Next base: position 298,321,708 of record NC_134691.1, on the reverse strand, counting down.
GGCTGTAGACCTAGAAATACATAGGTCCAGCCAGAATGAAGAAATGTCAAGTTAAAAAAGCAAGACGGATCCGCAGCACACATAACATGTGCATGACAGCTGCGGACTTCATTGCGGAAATTAGAATCTCCATTGAAGTCAATGGAGAAATTCCGCCATGAGTCCGCCACTGCTCCGCAACAGACAGAGCATGCTGCGGACACCAAATTCCGCTCCGCAGCCTATGCTCCGCAGCGGAATTTTACGCCTCGTCTAAACGAACACTGCTAAATTAAAGTGTAAGTCAATGGACAAACGGCTCCGCTGCGGATTAACGCTGCGGAGTGTCCGCAGCGGAATTTAAGTGAATTTCCGCCACGTGTGAACCCAGCCTAACAATTATCTACTAGTCACTATCACACTACATACCTGTATCCTTCTGTGTTATTTACTGTCATGCTCATGTCCCCATGGTTACATAATATGACTTGGTATTGTATATTACTTGTCAGTGACCCACGTGCTACTTCTTCTTTTTTAGAAACCTCACCATGTTTTTTATTAAGTGTTCGATATGTAAATTATATGTAATAAAATTTGTTTTTTGTACTTTACATATGGCTTTAAGGACTCTTTTTTCTCTAGTTATGCTACAATTTTAACCCCGTCTACTTTTCTCATCACTTTTAAAAACTGTGGAACAGGGAGACAGGTTGCAAATAATAATCAGGAAAGAGACCAGACATCAACAATACAATGGCCAGATCCCTTCCTGCCAATACTGCACTTCAAATTATTTTGACATCCCTTAAAGCGGGTCTGTCACCTCAAAAATACTGCTCTAGGTAAGGTCAGCATATTACAGGGACATGTCTAGTCTCCTATTAGTTAAAACGGCAGGACTTGTGAGGTGTTTCTAGTATGAAGTGGTTGGTACTTGTCAAAAGTGGTCCAAGGAAGGACAAACTGTGAACTAGCCCAAGGATCCTTGATGTGCATGGGGAGCGAAGGCTAGCCCGTCTGGTTTGATCCCACAGAAGAATTACTGTAGCACAAATTGCAGAAAAAGATAATGCTGGCTATTATAGAAAGGTGTCACACACACCCAATATATTGCAGCTTGCTGCGTATGGGGCTGTGTAGCCTCAGACAGATCAGAATGCCCATGCTGACCATTGTGGACTGCTGAACGTGCCTACAATGGGCACGTCACCATCAGAACTAGACCATGGAGCAATAAAGGAAGGTGGCCAGGTCTGACGAATCAAGTTTTCTTTTATATCATGTAGACAGCCAGGTGCATGTGCGCCGCTTAACTGGGGAAGAGATGGCACCAGGATGCACTATGGGAAGAAGACAAGCTGGCGGAGGCAGTGTTATACTCTGGGCAATGGTTTGCTGGGAATTCTTGGGTCCTGACATTCATGGGGCTGTTACTTTGACATGTACCACCTACCTATATATCTACAGGGGGGCTATGTGGCACTATGTACAAGGGGGGCTGGGTGGCACTATCTGCAGGGGGTGTGGCACTATCTACAAGGGGTCAGTGTGTAACACTAACTACAAGGGGCTGTGTGTGTGGCACTATACAGGGTGCTGTGTGTGGCACAATCTACGTGGGTGTGCGTGGTACTATTTACAGGGGGGATGTGGGACCATTATTAATGGGATCTCATAAAATTGGGGGGGTAGATTATCTACAAATTGGCGGACTAGCTGTATTTTTTACATTGCACACAGAACTGATAAATGTTCTTTGTCGGAAGGGCAGGGGTTGTAGAGGTGTGGGGCATTGGGTATAGGGTTGGGCGGCATTAGTTATGAGGGTGGGGGGCATTGGTTGTGGGAGGGGGGGCCCAATCAAAAGTTTGCTATTGGGCCTAGTTTCCTAGTTACGCCCCTTGATATGCCCTCAATTTCCTGTAATGAAGCCCATCATGAAGTAGAAATAACTAAAGCAATAAAGAGAGTGGAAGAATTTTATATTTCTGTTGCTTATACGGCGCCAACATATTCCACAGCAGTGTACAGAAGTTGTCATCATTTACTATCCCTATTAGAACTCACAATCTAAATTCTTTATCTGTATGTTTTTTGGAGTAAGGGAGGAAACCGGAGTACCTGGTGGAAACCCATGCAAATACGGGAAGAACATACAAACTCCATGCAGATTCCAGGACCCCAGCGCTGCAAGTCAACAGTGCTACCCACTGATTCAATTTGTTGAGATTGAGTACTTGGGGTAACAACGCCCCTGCAATTCCTAAGGACAGGCCCATGAAATTAGATTATTCATGGGGGAGTAATGTCAAAACTTCAGAAGGCAAAGGAGGACAATTCTACCACCCTCAACTGAAACGTTAATGACAGTAATCTCAGATTTGCTTGCTGTACTTTTAAGCATGTGGTAAAGGAAATGTCATTTTAGCCTCATGTTACATAACTGGTGCCCAGTGCCCACTGCCAGGTGGGACGCAGATATGTAACCCAAGTGTTTCGGTGGGAGTCTCAGTCCTCGAACCCTTACTGATCAAAACTTCTAACATGTCACTATGACATGTCAAAAGCGTTATAAAAGTTTAGTTACACTTTAATACCAGCGATATGAGAAATGATCTCATCTTTGCAATCTATAAGTATACAAGATAATGTGAAATACATTTTTGGAATTTAACTATAAAACTTTTTGTAGTGGATATGGAATTCAGTAATTAAGTCCCAAAAATTTAGTCCTTAAACCATTATCACAATGGCAGGTTTTCCTTTCACTATGATTTTCTAAGGAAGAATATTATCATGCATATAATCACAAAAAGTATAAAGCCTTAGGGTATGTTCACACGCAGTGGTTTCAGACGTAATTCTGAAAAAATTGCACCGTTACGCCTCCAAACATCTGCCCATTGCTTGCAATGGGATTTACTGTGTTCTGTTCCCACGAGGCTTAATTGTACGCGTCGCTGTCAAAATACGGCGGGTAAAAAGACGCCCGCGAAAAAGAAGTGCATGTCACTTCTTGGGACGTTTTTGGAGGCGTTTTTCATTGACTCCATTGAAAAACAGCTCCAATAACGGCCGTAAAACATGCCGCGAAAAACGTGAGTTGTTACAAAAATAACTGAAAATCAGGAGCTGTTTTCGCTTGAAAACAGCGTCGTATTTTCAGACGTTTTTTGCTAAGCATGTGAACATACCCTTATTGTACAACCAGTCTGACAATTATTGTATACAATATAAAAAAAAAAAAAAAAAGCGGAAACCTTACAGACCCATTATGAGTCAATGGGATTCTTCAGGATCTGTCACAAAATAATTTTTATTTTTAAAAAAACTAAGATGTGTATCAGTGTGATTGGTGCAACTTTGTAATTATATTTTATTAAAAATTATTTTTACTTTTTCAGATACAGCTGCTTTGTATCCTGTATACAGAGCAGCTACATCTATCACTGAAACATGTATCCATCAGGTCAACGGCACCGACGGGTTTAGTGAAAGTGGGTCGACACGCAGGATCCACCTGATATCGATCACATCTAAGTTATGAGAACCCGTCAGTGCTGCTAACCTGACGGATTCAGGTCTCAGCGCAAGATACAGCTGCTCTGTATACAGGATACAAATACAGCTGTATCTCAAAAAGTTAAAATAATTTTTAAGAAAATGTTATCCCACAGTGTAATCACACTGATACACAAGTTTTCAACGGTGTACATAGCCTTTAAGTTAAAAGGGTAGGCTCTAAAATTTAAAAAAAACTAGAGTTTTAAATATACTAACCTTATGGAATCTTCTTCTTCATGCTCCACCACTCATCAATCCCTACCACCACTGGCTTCCGCCTGTATTTGATGACGTCACCCATACTGAAAACATATCACTTGACCGCAACAGACAATTGCGGCGCAACATGATTACAGCTTGTCCATTGGCCACCGTGGTCAGATGATGTATCATCGCGATAGATGACATGTCATCACGTATAGGAGGAAGCAGGTATTAGTGGGAATTGGTGGAACAAAGAAGACTTCATATGATAAGTATACTAAAAATGTTAGCTTTTTTCTATTTTGAAGCTGTAAGAAACAACTTTAAGCTGGCTAAGGTTTCCATGTATGGGGGTGTATTCAACTCCATTCCTAAAAAGTTATTGTTTCTACAGAGTACACAGAATTCCTGGATCTTTGTAGCAGGGAGCTCTGAGTGGCTAATAACTTGTGTGTTCAGGGGAATTAATTGACATTTTCCATTTTTGGGTGGTGTTTTCCTTCAATTCCCCCTCTACCAATTATCTAAGTTTTATAAAACGTGATATTGCTCCTGCCATCAGTAGCTAGCATGAGTTTATCCAGGAATGCCTTTATAAAGTATTCCCTATACATATCTTGATAATTCAAAAATACTTCCAGAAGAATACCCCATTATTATGTTGTTGTTTTAACCCCTTCCTGCACCTTGGCGTAACTGTACGTCCAGATAAGCAGTAACTTCGCGCACCTGGGCGTACAGTTACGTCCGCGCTTTAAAAGTTAACCGCCGCGCGGCGCTACACCGCAGCGGCGGTTAACTGTGCAGCGTGTCAGCCCTGCTCTCCCCGTTGCCGATCAGCGGCCTGTCGCCGCTGAAATCTGCAATTAACCCCTTCGATGCGGTGGTCGATTGCGATCACCACATCGAAGAGGTTTACAGCGGATCGGCAGCCCCCCACATGTATTTGCGGGGGCTGGCGATCCTTATCATGGCAACCAGAGGCCAGACAATGACCTCCGGGTTGCCATGTACGGAAGCCTCGGAGGATCAGCCTCCGGCCGTTCCTCCTCTGCTTCCTGTCAGTGTGACAGTTACGTCACAATGACAGTTAGAACACAATACACTACGTGTGTAGTGTAATGTGTTCCAGCAGCGATCAGAGCTGCAAGTCTAAGTGTCCCCTAGTGGGACAAGTAAAAAAAGTTAAAAAAAAGATAATAATAATGTTTTTAAAAAGTGTAAAAATCAAAGTTAGAAGTGACATAAACAAAGAATGCTTTTTTTCCTATAATAAGACTTTTATTATAGGAAAAAAATTAACACGTTAAAAAAAGTACACATATTTGGTATCGCCGCGTTCGTAACGACCCCAACTATAAAACTGTAATATTATTTTTCCCGCACGGTGAACACCGCGAAAAAAATAAACGAAAAACAGTGCCCGAATCACAATTTTTTGGTTATCAACCCTCCCAAAATATACAATAAAAAGTGATCAAAAAGTCGCATGTATGCCAAAATGGTACCAATACAAACTACATCCCATCCCGCAAAAAAACAAGCCCTTACACCGCTTTTTTGACTGAAAAATAAAAACGTTATGGCTCTCAGAATAGGGTGACACAAAAATTAATTTATTTTATAAATAAGTGATTTTATTGCACAAACGCTGCAAAACATAAAAAAATTATATACATCTGGTATCGCCGTAATCGTATCGACCCGCAGAATAAAGTATATTGGTCATTTATAGCCCAGGGTGAAGGCCATAAAAAAAACAAATAAAAAACATTGTCAGAATTGATGGTTTTTGGTCACCTTGCTTGCCAAAAAATGGAATAAAACGTGATCAAAAAAATTTCTGGTACCCCAAAATGGTACCAATGAAAACTACAGATTGTCCCGCAAAGAATAAACCCTCACACGGGTCCGGTGGAGAAAAAATAAAACATTTTATTATTATTTATTTACTGCATTATTATACCCTCTTATTATACCCTGATGTACTCCGCACAGATAACATGTACCCTGATGTACCCCGCACAGATTACATATGCCCCCACATTATAAACTGAAACACCAGTAAAACCCCAAACAGAACAACTACCAAGCAAACTCTGTGCCCCAAAAGCCAAATGGCGTCCCTCCCTTCTGAGCCCTGCAGCGTGCCTAAACACCAATTTACGTCCACAGATATGGCATCGCCATACCCGGGAGAACCCGGTTAATATTTTGAGTTATTTGTCTTCAGTGGCACAAACTGGGCATAACATGTAGTGCACTAAAATGGCATATGAGTGGAAAATTGTAATTTTCACTCTGCACCATGCGCTGCGCATTAACCTCTGCGCGCACCATGACATAGCATGTCGTAGTGTAGGGGGTGATGTATAGAGCGTCTCACGTAAAAAATAAAGAATTTAGAACGGCAAAATCGCTGTTTTTTTGGTCACCTTGGCTCTACCTAAAAATGTAATAAAAAGTGCTCAAAAAGTTGTATGTACCAAAAAGTTGCACCAATAAAAACGACCGCTCGTCCCTCAATAAATAAGCCCTCATACCGTTCTATTGACTGAAAAATAAAAAAGTTGTGGCTCTTGGAACGCGGGGAGGAAAAAACTAAGAAGGAAAAGAAAAAAATGGATCACTCCAGAAAGGGTTAATTACTTTCTAATGAAAAACCATTTATGACCACACGTGGGGTATTGCCGTACTCGGGAGAAATTGCTTTACAAATGTTGGGGTGCTTTTACCCCCTTTATCCTTTGTGAAATTGAAAAAAATGCAACATTTTAGTGGAAGAAATGTCGATATTCATTTTCACGGCCTAATTCTAATAAATCCTGCAAAAGACTTGTGGGGTCTAAATGCCCACTATATCCCTAGATAGATTCTTTAAGTGGTGTAATTTCCACTTTTGGGGGGTTTCCCCTGTTTTGGCCTCTCAGGGGCTTTGCAAATGCGACATGGCACCCAAAAACCATTTCAGCTAAATTTGAGCTCCAAAAGCCAAATAGCGCTCCTTCCCTTCTAAGCCTTGCTGTGGGTCCAAACAGCAGTTTATTACCACATATGGCATATTTCCGTAATCGGGAGAAATTGTTTTACAAATCTTGGGGTGCTTTTTCTCCTTTATTCCTTGTAAAAATTAAAAATGGCTACCTTTTTTCAGAAAAAAAGTCGATTTTTACCTTTACAGAATAATTCCAATGAATTCAGCAAAACAACCGTGGGGTCAAAATGCTAACTTTACCCCTAGAAAAATTCCTTGAGGGGTGTAGTTTCCAAAATGGGGTCACTTTCCGGCGGTTTCCACTATTTTGTTCTCTCCAGTGCATTTCAAACGCGACATGGCACTGAAAACCATTCCAGCAAAATCAGAATTTCAAAATCCAAATGGTGCTCCTTCTCTTCTGAGCCCTGCTGTGGGTCCAAACAGCAGTTTATTACCACATATGGGGTATTGCTATAATCAGGAGAAATTGCTTTACATATGTTGGGGTGTTTTTTCTCTTTTATACCTTGAAAAAATTACAAATTTCTACGTTTTTTCAGAAAAAAGTAGATTTTCATCTTCACAAACTAATTCAAATAAATTTAGCAAAAAAACTGTGGGTTCAAAATGCTAACTATACCCCTAGATAAATTCCCTGAGGGGTGTAGTTTCCAAAATGAGGTCACTTTTGGGGGTCTTTATTGTTTTGGCCCCACAAGACCTCTTCAAACCTGACATGGTACCTAAAATATATGCTAAAAAAAGAAGGCCCCAAAATCCACTAGGTGCTCCTTTGCTTCTGAGGCCTGTGTTTCAGTCCATGACCGAACTAGGGCCACATGTGGGGTATTTCTAAAAACTGCAGAATCTGGGCAATAAATAATAAGTTACATTTTTTGGGAAAAACCTTCTGTGGTATAGAATTTTTTTTATTACAAATGAATTTTGTATAAAAAATATGAAATTTGTAACTTTCACCTCTACTTTGCTTTAATTCCTGTGAAACGCCTAAAGGGTTAATACACTTTCTGAATGCTGTTTTGAATACTTTGAGGGGTGCAGTTTTCAAAATGGGGTGATTTATGGGGACTTTCTAATATATAAGACTCTCAAAGCCACTTCAGAACTGAACTTGTCCTTGTAAAAATCGCCTTTTGAAATTTTCTTGAAAATATGAGAAATTGCTGCTAAAGTTCTAAGCCTTGTAACGTCCTAGAAAAATAAAATAATGTTCAAAAAACGATGCCAAACTAAAGTAGACATGTGGGGGATGGTAACTAGTAACTATTTTGTGTGGTATTACTATCGGTTTTACAAGCAGATACATTTAAATTTAGAAAAATGCTAATTTTTTCAATTTTTCGCTAAATTTTGGTGTTTTTCACAATTAAATACTGAATCTATCGGGCAAATTTTGCCAGTAACATAAAGTCCAATGTGTCACGAGAAAACAATCTCAGAATCGCTTGGATAGGTAAAAGCATTCCGGAGTTATTACCACATAAAGTGACACATGTCAGATTTTAAAAATCGGCTTCGTCCTGAAGGCCAAAACAGGCTCAGTCCTGAAGGGGTTAATAAGAATCAGTTGGTAAATATATTTAATCTGTTCCACCATAAAACTTTGATGATTCACTATTAACTACGTTGTATAAGCCTAAACAAGATTATTAATATTATCATTATTATTATTATTATTATTATTGCATTCTTAAAAGAGAGTACGACTATAGATGTCCATCCACCCAACTTCAACCACCTCAGGACAGTGACTTCATTTACCAAGGTGTCTCACAATGACTCAGCCCGAAGCCTAATAGACTTACTGCTATCTCTATACATGACGTTTAACCCTCCTATAGCTACAGCACAGTAATGGTTGACTCAAATGAATAGAGTAGCACTTGCCATTCCCTAAAAATAGACCTGTAGATTCATAGTCCCAACATAGCTCAGCTCCCTGATAAAAACAGCTGCCACTTGCTCCAGACAGACACAGAGGGACACGGGTCCTGCCTGGGACACAGGGAAACTAAGCAACCCACTTGGGGATTTTCTACTTACAACCTGGAACATCTATTTTCTTGTAAGTTAATTCAATATATTTTAATACACTAAATGTTATTTTTATATTGTGTGATATAGGTAATTTACAATGTAACATTTTAGTCTAAAACTATTCCATTTTCACTAGTTGTCTATGGAAGTTCACCTTTATTCTGATTTAGATATGTAGGTACTATATTTACTGTTGCTTAATTGATTTAAGCCTTTAACTTTTTTAGGGTGTTTTTGAAATTACAGCTTCACACATAAGGGACACTACGGTTATACGTGATATGGTATAGGTAGCTTTTCACAGAGAAAATTTATAGTTTGGACAGTTCATCATTGTGTTTCTACATAGGTATATTTCACACTTGATAGGTATCTTCTACATTTGTTTTTGCTGAAATTGTTTGGGATTATAAAATAATTGTCGTAAATATTACCTGGTTTTATAGAAAATGCACTTGTAAATGCATATGAGGTTTTCTATATTATGCCAAACAAAGTATGCTGCAATTTAAAGGATATAAAACATGGTGTCCTCTATAATCTATGCAACAAAACAGCATAAAAGAGCTATAAATTTCATCAATTTCCATTTGCTAAGATGCAATGCAACTGCCCTGTGTGAAACTAGCCTCATAGTATAAAAATACTAAATGGAATGCAAAATGTATCCCAAGCAGAACATTAGCTTTAAAATATATGTGTTGTCTGAGAGGTTGTATAACATCAAATATTAACAATAATGAATGAAATTGATGTTATATATAGTAATATTATGGATCACTGGTTATAGGAACACAAATCAATATAACACAAACATTTGAACATTTTCTGGTACTACATTCAGTATAGTACAGAACTACGGTAATATTAAAGGGATCCTGAAATATCACTTTTTATGGATTGTTTATGGAAAGAGGGAAATTGGGTTAAAGGTGGATACCAGATATATGTAAAACTGTATTAATTCATTCATATATTTATTATTATTTTTATAATATAATTTCCGAATTTCAGGCACATGCTGGAGACAGCTCCATATAAAAACATTTAACTGAACCATGTTTTGGAGAGTGGGGAAAATTTAGTG